>NW_017308259.1:146285-196135 GCF_000935625.1 Nanorana parkeri | reverse complement strand
GGGGGGGGGGGGGGGGGCAGGGTGATCCGCTCCAGCGCCCCCCCCCCCCATCTTGGGAGGGGGGCCCAAGATAAAATCTTGCACCAGGGCCCTTTGGTTATTAGGTCCGCCACTGAAGGAATTACAAGAGAAACCGGACCTGATAATTAAAATGAGTGACAAGGGGGGAAATGTGGTCCTCCTTCCGGAAGAGATGCATGTTGGAGAGGTGAAACGTCTCCTCTCAGACAAGCAAACATACCAAAAATTGAAGAGGGATATACTTTTATTGCAACTACAAATACATTTGTCACAGTAATTGTCTATTAGTGTGCGCACATTGTACAATCATGTGTTTCAACAGCAAGGGGGAGCCCTTTTAAAGGGGGAGCCCTTTAAAGAATTAATTCTCAATTTTAATTTCAAGCTCGATTTAGCAAGGGAGGCCGGCCTACTAACCACTAAAGAAGTTAAGTTCTTGAAAGTTAAATAATTTAATACCCCCACATTCTATATTATACCAAAAATACACAAGAATAAATCAAATCCCCCGGGCAGACCTATAGTTTCGGCAGTAGGGGGCCCCTTAGAAAACTTAGGGAAATACCTGGTGGTCCAATTATGCTAAAGGATACAGGTGATGTACTCTGGAAGATTAGAGAAATGAAGGTTCGAGAAGGTTCCATTTTGGTAGGGATAGATGTAGAATCTCTGGAACATTTCCCCTTGGCAGCATATCAAAACAAATTCCTTGAGGAACTCCTGGAGTTTGCACTTAACAATAATTTTTTCCAATTTAATGGACAGTACTATAAACAAATCAAGGGGACATCCATGGGGGCACCCGCCCCTGCCTGCCTCCATTTGGGTCTCTGGGAGGCAGAGGAGGTTTATGATAATCATCTATAACTGAGCCATGTGATATTGTGGCTCAGGTATATAGATGATGTCATGATGGTATAGGAGGGCCCCAAGGAAGATTTGGATGAGTTCATACGAGATTTAAATTATAACGATAGGAATATTCATTTAACTTATGTCACGAGTATGAACAAAATTCCCTTCCTTGATCTTCGGGTTAGATTGGAAAATGATGAATTGAGAACGAGTACATTTAGAAAGGAGACGGCAGCAAACACTATTTCACATGACATCAGCCATCATCCGAAATCGCAGATACAGGGAATACCTATGGGTCAATTCCTATGCATTAAACGCAATTGTTCATTGTCTTCGGACTTTGAAAAAGAATCAAGGGCAATGTATGATAGATTCAGAGCTAGAGGGTACCCCCATAGAACCCTGAGGAATAGCAAAGCTAAGGTAAATGGAAGGTAGAGAGTACAGATTCTGAGCACTGGAGGAAGAAGGGGTAGTGCTTTGAGGTACCAGTCCGTTTGATAACACAGTACGGGTCACAGTGGGAGACTCTAAGAAAAAGCCTGAAGAAACATTGGCATGTACTCCATCTGAACTCAAAACTGGGAGAAATACTGGGCCCTTATCCGCAAATGGTGGCTTGTAGAGCTTGCAATTTCCGAGACCATTTGGTCAGTTCGGAGTATAAGTCCAGCACGAAGAAGACACAGTTAGGGGGAGGTAGTGTCAAAGTTAAGGGCATGTACCCTTGTGGTAATCGAAAACATTCAATACCAGTGATGGTAAAAGAATGTATAACATCAATCAATTTATTAATTGTTCCTCGAGTAAAGTAGTGTACCAACTGGAATGTCCATGTAGTAAGTACTACATAGGAAAGACCAAACAGTTACGGGTGAGGATAGGTGAGCATTTAAGGGACATAAAGAATAAAGAAGTTGATAGTCCCCTCGCCCAGCACTATGATAAATTCCACAATGGAAATCCAGAAGGTCTAAAAGTCAAAGGGATCTACATATTGAATTTATCAGCATGTAGGGGTGACTTTGCTAAAATTTTAAAACAAAAGCAGAAGATGTGGATATATAGGTTAGACACATTATCCCCTAGAGGTCTAAATACAGAATTAAATTTACAGGTATTTCTTTAAAGTCATTCAGGTGGTTTGAGGTGATAGATTACTTGAATCATATTGCCACCCTCCAGGAATGTTGGAACTTGGCCACATGAACACAGATCTTTTGTTGTCACTACAGTACAGAGAGAATACATCTTGTTCCCTATAACCATCTAGTTTTTATTTTCTGATCCTGTGTGGTTTAGGGATAGTTGTTTTAAATGTGATTCATTTCTTTTTGAGTTAATACCAGAGTAGGTCTGGAAGGGGTTAACAGATGAGGGGGTGAAGATACCCTTAAAAGGATCATACTCCCACCCCCTAATTTACGTTCTGATGAAGCCCCAGGAGGAGGGGTGAAACGCATCAACGTTGTGTAGCTGTCAGGGTTACATGTGGCCACCTGGGAGTTCACAGGAGTGATACAGTTACCATGTATACGGCTACAATGTTACAGATTGTGACACCTGGAATGTGTGGATATACCACTCTGAAGGGAAAGCCGGTTAGTACCTTATAAACATATCTTTGAACTACATTCAATCATTGATGAAAGGAGGAACATTGCAGTCCTGAATGGGAGCTAATTTGAATAACCTTGCAATGTGAAACTAACACATGTGGGATTCAATCACTGGTTTGGGGCTCAAATTCAATTATTCCCTTTGGTAGTTTACAGTGTGTAAACACAACCATCATAAACTGTTAAACTGAACACCCTGGCTATCCCGGGTTTTGAATAGACTTCGCTTAATCAATTTGCTCCTGAGTATTAACATATGTTCCTTGAATGAATCAGTGCGGTCGGCACATTTTTCTTGGTGCGGACCGCCTTCTTTATGGTTTATGTACCCTGGTTACAGACTGATAATCATTGTGAATCAATGTGTGTGTTCCTTGGGGGGACCCATGAATACACAATATACTGATAGTCCTCCGGGATATAACTTTTTTCTATTTGGACAATCAGGCATCTAGCATGTTCGGAAAGAGGCCTGCAATGGCAGCCCTTATAATTTTCTCATGACAGTGTAATTTCAAATCCATTTAAAACAACATGTTTATTTGAGAGTACTCTGAACGTGTTAAAGGAAGTGGAAACATAACTGATCTACTGGCAGGATAAACGGTAGGGTTGCACAGATACCAAGTACAGTACTCAGTACAAGTATGAGTACATGTACCGATACTTATATGCTCCAAGACTACACTAGAGAAAAATTCTAAAATTAGGAGGCAGCTGTCATTTGTAAGGAGCACACGGAGCTCCTGGGATTTGTACATCTCTGTTTTAATGTACGATTTTGTTTTTATAAATATAAATAAAGGGATGCACAGATACCAGTTTTGCGAGTACGAGTACTGGTACTTGCCGAGTACTTACAAGTACGAGTACTGATACATTTTTGTTTATTGTCATGTGACAGTTTTACTAAAACAATACAGACTAATGATTTCAGGACAGTAGTGGAGCGCCAGAGCCAGGTCCCAGCTGCAACCGCTGCAGCCCTGGTAGTTCTCATGAAAATGCCAAGTATCTGCACTGGTACTCGAAAACTATCTGTGCATCCCTAATAAACGGGTAATGTTATCAGGGGACTCAGAAAAGCACAAGCTGTGCTGGTAATGCTGATGACAAACCGCATCATATATGAAATTTTTTATTTTGCCTATTGTTACATTTAAAGACTTCCAATAAACTCATATGAAATCAGTTTACTGATGCACTAGGTGTCTCTATGTACATATTTCTTTACTTTATGTTTAGTACACAAATATAAATTAGTAAGCTAAAAGTGTATTAAAAGTATTCCTAGACATCCAGACATTACATTTTAAGAAGCCCTTGAAGACTTGAAATGGTCTATTAACTGAACTCCCTACTACATTTTGACTTTTAAAGTTCATGCTAACAAGGTTTAGTTGGACTTACCTGGTCTCCTTCTACAACCTCTCCTAACTGATTTTTGAGAACCATAACAATTTGAGCCTGGAATGTTATAATGAGAACTGGACCTTGTTCCATCATCTTTCCCATTGGTAGCTGGGGGAAAAAAACATGTAGTAATGCAAATTTTAGTGATTTGTACAATTGCAAATGAAAAATAGATTTAAGTCTATAAAACACAAAAATAGAGACACTTACATCAATGTTGTCAATATCCAGGATCCTGGAGTGAAACTGTAGGCCCATTGTTTTGGCTTGCTGAATAGGATGTGCCAACTGACAATATGTCTAAATGAAAACACAGTGTAAACATCATATGCACATATTCCTAAATAATGTTAGTAACAAAAACTCATCCCATAGTTATTATAAAAGAGTACAGTAAGTGCAGTAGCATTTCTGTTTCCCCATTGGCTTCATGTTGAAATGCAGATATAATAATAATGTACATTTAGTTGGTTAAAGATAAATAGTAATTATTTATTGTAACGGAAAATTTTAACTTAGAAAAGGCAATTTTAAATAAAAAAGTTCACCTCCAGGGACTTCTCTAAGATAGCTTTGGGTTTCCTTCTGTAATCAATGCGTTGTCTGCAGTCATATCCCCATGCATGGGCAGTAATGTACATGAAGGCACACGAGTCAACCCTCAAAGTGTGGCGCAAACAACCTGTCCCTGTGCATGTGCAGTAATGTGTGTATAGGGCCACGCCTGCACAGTGTATACTTCAGTCCGGTCCTCACGATGTTTCCGCATTCCACAGAGCTGAGCTCAATATGAAGGCAAAATTCAGGTCAAGTCCAATAGCGTGCTGCCATGCCATTTCATGCATGAAATCTTGCTGCCATACTGCCAACTTTCCAATGTGGCAGCGGTTTTCAGGACATGCACCGTAGTGGCAGCGGGATCTCGCTGTCATATTTAGCTCAGCTTTGAGGAATCATCAGCAAAACAGGACTAACTCATGCATTCACATTGGAAGTTCTGTAGAAACAGAAAGTTTTTTGGGGGTGGATCCCTTTTGTCAAGCCTTGCTGCTGTCTGCTCCCTGCTCTCACCACTTTGCCAAAAGCCAACCTCTGTTTCCCCCACCTGCTCTCACTAATCTGCTAAAAGCCCCCAATTCTCCCCACTCTACCAAATGAATGACTCCCTTCTTTTCTCTCACCACTCTGCCAAACAACCCCCACCTCCCACCACTCTGCCAAGTTCACCCCCATTCTTACCACTCTGCCAAATGCCCACTTTTCCTGCTCTCACCACCTCACCTGCATGCTTCCCTTCACTACCCTACTACTCCCAGGGCCGTATGAAGGGCGAGGCAACTGAGGCACTCGCCTCGGGTGCAGGCTGGGTGGGGGTGCAGCCAGGACACTGCTGCACCCCCGCGGGCCCGAAGATTTTTTAGTGCGGCCAATGTTTAAAAAGTGTGCTCTGCGTGCGGCCGCCGTGTCGCGGCTTTCTCACGCTGCCAGCACCGTTCTGAGGAGCCTGCGGTGCCGCAGCTCTCTCACGCTGCCAGCGGTGAGAACTGAAGAGAGGGACTCGGGAGACCTCTTCTTCAACCAATCGGCTCGCGCGTATAAACCCACGCATCAAGATGCGAAGGCCATTCGGTTTTACGCTCGAGCCAATTGGCTGACGATGCAGTCGTTCATCTGGCCACGCTCAGCTCACACACTACATGCGAAGCTCCATGCTCGACAGCTTTGCTTTGCTCTGCACGGCTTTGCATGTACTGTGCTCGGAACGGACGGGGGAGGGGGCGGGCACAGCTGGTTCTGCCTCTGGATAGGCAGAGCTAGCTGTTAATCCCACAGCTGGATGTATCCAGAGAGAATTGCCGGGATCAGCTTCAGTTGTGGTGTCTCAGTATACCGCGAGCTGTAGCTCACTATATACTGAGCTTAGGGTGACAATTTTCTGTTCTTGCCTCGGGCGCAAAATAGGCTAGCTACAGCTCTGACTACTCCAACTGATTTTCACCATGATGCTCTCCCCACCATGCCTGCTTACCATTGACTCTAACCCCCCTCAACTGTATCTACATTTACTCCCCCGTCTATGTCATCAACACGCTGGCCCCTTATTCTCCCCTCAAAGGCACCACGGCACCTGCCATTACTTCAACCCATCCTTGCCCCTTCTGGCTACGCCTTTAGTATAATATAAAGAACTTTGCAAAGGTTTAGACACTTAATAAATGCTGTAAAGCAAGAATGCTTTAAACAATAATGACACATACGTTCACATACTAAGATGTTCCTTGATGATTATAAAGTGCAGCACACTTAGGTACACTTGAATTAAGTTTCTGATGGTGCTTGCATGTTAGGTTGTTCCAAGCCTCGTGGAGAACCTGCCACAGTTCCACTACATACTTTGGCTGTCTTACTTCATGATATCTATGCAAGTAATCCCAGACTGGCTCGAAGATGTTGAGGATCAGGCTAGGTCGGCGCTGTCGCTAGGCAAACTAGGCACCAGGGCGCAAGCGTGACCAGCAGCTTACTCGCACTCCGCCAGCTTGTTGGGGTCACTGATCCTCTAGCTTTCACTAGGGATTCACCGATATCAGTATCAGTGACGAAATTGGGCATTTTCACAAGTAATCGTGAACCACAACAGCAGCACAATACAGCCCCTCCAAGGAAGGTTAAATACGGGGGCCAGAGATGCTGGGAGGTAGAGATCGGGGAGGAGGGCATAAATGGGGGGGAGAGTGGGGGCTCCCCTGGGTACATTCAGTTCCACTCCTGCACTGCTACATTGTATCATGTCCTGAGATCTGCAGACCATTTCCCCATACCCAGCCATAGTACAATGTTATCTGATTGCAGATCATTCCTCCTCATCCCAGCCACGGTACAATGTTATCTGACGGCAGATCATTTCTCCTCATCCCAGCCATGGTACAATGTTATCTGACTGAAGATCATTCTTCCTCACCCCTAGCCACGGTACCATGTTATCTGACTGCAGAGATTTGTAGTCCTCTATAGCTGATGGTGGTATTCTGCATTGCTGTATAATATATTGCTGGGATATATTGCTGGGATTTGTAGTCCTCTATAGCCAATTGCCATTCTGCATTGCTGTATAATGAATGTATTGGCCAGATTTGTAGTCGCTCCACAGCTTGGAGTCAGTGGTAGCAGGGTGGCAACTACTAACTACGGTGGCAGCATTTGCAGTGTAAATAATGACAAACTAAATCTGGTTAATATATATTTTGCCTTCATTACATGTGCTTTTGGCATCTTATTGTTCTTATTCTTGCAAATTAAAAGAAATCTATTAACAATATATATATATATTTTTTGGGCAATGCAAGTAGCCAGTCTTGCCTAGGGCACACAATAGTTCAGCACCGGCCCTGGGATCAGGTATATGTGGGGGTCATGACATTTATTTCATGATTTCATTTTTTCAAGGCAGATAACATGATTTTGCAGTCATTGATATGCTGAGGAATTAACTTGGAGACAAATCAGATGCCTCCCTGGTGGTTTTGCACAAGGGATAAGATTCTGCCTGTATTTCTTAGCAGGTAAGGTGTCATCTGTTTTGACCAAATCACAAGCTATTTGCAGATATACTGTCCCAAGCTGTAGGAAACCTACACTGTTGAATGCAGCAATTCATCTATGTACTGTTCTCCAGCTCTTCTGTAAGAAATACATATTTTAAATTTTGACTCGTCAGTTCGGAGCACCTGCTATTTTTCTGTACCCTCATCCTACCTCTGGTGGGTGGAGCATGACTGCACCCCAGAGGCAGGACGCACAAACACATCAGACTTTAAAAAGGTGGTCCCTCAGATAGTCCATCAGTATTTTCCCGAGTAAACGTAATGTAACTGAAAGACAAATAAAACTACAAACCTTCAGCATCTAAAAAGGGAGGGAACTATGATGTCCTGGAAAGACTCTTGGAAACTTGGAGTTACCGGTAAGTCGAACTCTAAATTTCTCTGATCGTCTTTCCAGGACAGCAGGGGAAAGGATAAGCAAAAATTTACAGGATTGGGAAGGGACCACCTTCTGAAGAACCTTTTACCTGAAAGATTGATCTTCAGCAGACTGAAGGTTCAGACAATAATGTAGACAAAAAGGAGAGTAACTGGACCACGTGGCAGCACAACAAATTTGTTCCTGAGTGGCATTGGCCCGCTCTGCCCAGGAGGTAGATTGAGTTCTGGTAGAATGAGCCATTAGCCCAAAAGGGCAAGTTTCTCCCATGGCAGAGTGAGTCTCAAAGATAGCCCGTTTAACCCATCTAGCAATGGTATTTCTTGAAGCTTGATGCCCTTTGTTTTTTCCTGAGTGTATTACGAAAAGGGACTTTCTAAAGTCCTTAGTGAGATTTAAGTAGCGCAAAACAGAGTCCCTAACATCTAATAAATGAAACTTGTTTTTGTTCAGGTGAGTTTTATTTCCAACAGCTGTTTGATTGCAACTCTTCCATGAAGACCACTTCTGATATGACTTCTCTGGGGTGTAGATGGGCATACCAAGGTTCTAGCAGTTCTTGGTAGTTTAAAGCTGATTGCAGTGCTACTCCTCTTCTGGTTTCAAAGAGAAGTAAGCTTGAAATATTTCTCATCTGCTGCATTCAGTTTCCGTGGCCAGTTCCTTTAATGCACTTAGCAAGCTTAGGAAAAGCAAGCAGTAAGCAAATGGTAGTAGATAACCTTCCTGTTAAACACCTCTTACGGCAAAAGGCCAACAAAGAAAAAGACAACCACATGATGGTAGAGATCTGTCTCCCAATGAGCGACTGGAGGATTTGTACAGAGTACAAAAAATACCCTTTTTCTTTCTTCCAAGCCAGTTTTCTACTGATGGTAGGTATTGGCGTAAAATATGCACGATATGGTGAACTTGTGATTAGAGGAACAGGTTGCTGCCTTGCATACATGTGAAACACGTCTGGTGCTAAAAGGCCTGATTAGTTCACCACCCTAGAGTAGAGTGAGCAGTGACAGGGAATGGAAGCTGCTGCCTTTTGAGGGAATAGGCCTGTGAAATAAGCAAATCCATCAAGAGATGACTGAACTGAATGCAGGGAATTCTCGAGCCCATCATTTAGAATGGAAAACAAATTCATGTTTCTTATGGAAGCTGTGGCCATCAGTTAAACCCTGACAATCAGATAATAGGATAATCACATCTAGAGTATAAAAAGGAATCTCCCTCGGACGTATGCAAAAGTGATCATAGTGAGTAACACTATCAACCGAAGAATAAGCAGCCAAGGGTCACTTAAAAAAAATACAGCCAGAGTGGATTAGACATGTCCGATTCGTTTGGGAAAAATTTGTTTTTCGAATGAATTTTCGTTAATCGGAGATTCAGATGTATCCGCATTTCCAAATAACAGAAATGGCGCATGAAACCGAATCCGAAAATGAAATTTCGGACAAAATTTTTTAGCGGTAGTCTGTACGTATTTTCGTTTCTGAGCGAATTGTCGTTGCAGCAAAGTGACATTTAATAAAAAAGATAATCATTTTAATGTCTCTTTGCTGCAACGAAACGAACACGAAATGGAAAGAACTTTTGTACAGACTACCGCTAACCAATTTCGTCTGGATCTGAATCCCGAAACGAATTAACTTTCTGGCCCTAATCCCGAAAAACTAAACGCAAAAACCGAATCAAAACGATTGCCGGTACCGACATGTGCCGATGCACATGTCTAGAGTGGATATCTTTTCCTTGGTGGTGCTCAGAAGCAGGTGCTGTTCCATGCTCAACTGCAGGAAGCTCAGGATCCAAGCAACATAAAAGGTAATAAAGTCAAATCTAAGAGTCCACGCTATTTCAAAAAGACTTTCCATACGTGCAGTGGCACCCTATGCCAGAAATCATCTTGCAAGGTTTTAGCATGGCAGCACTGCCGGAGAGAAACCTGACTTGAACTAGCAGCAGATAATTAGTGTTTTTGACTTACCATTCATTTTTTTTTTCTTGGAGTACATTTAAGAAAACCGGATGAAGTATTCAGCTATATTGGGTATGCTGCTGCCTTCAGGAAATTGGACACTAGCAAACAAAAGCTTTAAGACAGCCCAGTATAATCCCTCCCACTCCCATCATGTCTCAGTTTTGTAGAAAAACAATTGTGGAAATGGATCATAAAAACAGAGTGAGGGGACCTGTTTCACTTGATGCACTCTAAGAAAAGTATTTTACAGAAAGTCAAAAAGTAGGATCACCATAAAATTATTTTCTCTTCATTCACTGAAGGACACAGCTCAATCTTTGGGATTTTGACTGATGGGTTTATATCGGCACCTGCAGAAATAGTATGTTGAGCACAACAACAAAAATAAGGCAACCCAGGGGCAGCCCCTGCTGTTAGCCAAACCTCCCATATGCAACAACCAACTCAGTAACAAACAGTAAACAAACAAGCAAACACAGTAAGCGGAGGACTAGGGCTGTTTCTTTCTTCAATGAGTACAGAGAAAATTATTTTACAATGGGTACAAAAATCCTATTTTCTCTTGCGTTCACTGAAGGGCACAGCTGGATCTTTAAAATCTTGACCAATGGCATGTCGCAAATCTTGAATTGCAGTGTTAGACCCAGGTACGTCAGCTAGAAAGAGGGAACTAGCAATGAGTTCAAAGGATTCAGGATGTAGCCGAATTGTGACAGAGATTCAGCTCCACAGGGGAGCAAATTGTCCAGATACCCGATGATTGAGATCTCCTGTAGGCCAGTACAGGTGCCAGGACCTTAGTGAACACTCAAGGAGCCCAAGTCAGCCCAAAGAGGAGAACCACAGTTCGTAGTGAAGGTCAGCGCAAAAAATGGGGATATGAAGATGGGCATCCTTGATGCAAGAAGCCAGAAAATACTTCCTTTGCACCTTCAGTTCAGTATAGACACATCAGACCTTTTTGGGGAACTGAACCAGGGGCAGGCTGACAACAAATGGGGGCCCCGGACAATACCAGATTATGGGGCCCCCTTGTGCTCCACCCATATACAAGCCCTACCCACATATACATTTATGTGTTACAGTAATTATTTCTCCACCCTATTTTTAAAATAGCAGGCCTATTCACTAAAATGTGAATTGCAGGGGAATTGGTAGAATAACAAAATCTAGAACAAGGTGGGGTATCCAGGTGTTAATGATCTTAATGATCCAGACAGACACTAGTGCTGTTATATAAATCCACAGGTTGCTTTTTGTCCAAAAAGAAAAAAACAAAAAAAACATTTTTTGGCTGTACAGCAGGCAATCTCTGGGTCATCCAACTAGTCTTTGAGAGCAGCGTTGGACAAAAAGCAACCTGTGGATTTATATAACAGCACTAGTGTCGGTCTGGATCATTAACACCTGGATACCCCACCAACCGAGGAAAACTAAAAGATATCCAGTGACTCTCTTTTTTAAAACCTACAAACATCTTCACTCGGGGGAAACCCATGAATGGAAAGTCGAAGGACTGACCAGGAGGTCATGTGAGTAAACTTTCCAACACGAACTAGCAAAAACTTTAAATTACAATCACTGTTGAATTAGATTGACCCTTCAATACAACCCCTCATGGTGGGTAAAATCTCCTAAATGATCAGTAAGAACCAAGTGCAACTAAAAGTGCACTAGCTAATATAACAAAAGTAACTGCAACCGGCATAGAACGGCTTCTCCTTGATAGATTCCAATATCTTTGAAATTGGATCCTATACCCAAAAAGGATATATTTAAAAGGAAGATTAAGCAAATCACAAACCACGTTCTTAAGAGCCTCTTCACTTAAATTAAAAGTATTTTTCAAACTAAATCCTAATCTTGCTGAAAACCGTCACAGATTCACTCACTGTCGATCCAAGACAGAATTGTGCAACGGCTTTCAAGAAAATGCAACATACAGGATTAGCAAAGAAATAAAAGAATGATCAAACCACAATCAACTTAAAAACATGTGGATGTGATTAACCATCGTTACTAAATGCACCCTAGTATCAAAATCCCGAACACAATCAATAGACTGCATAACCATTAAGGGATCTATGTACAGCGAACTAAAGGGCATATATATCCAACCAAAAAATAGATTGAAGTCAGTTTGACTAATCATCGGTTTTAATTATTGGACAGGAAACTGTCAGCTCTGTGTTCAGCAATTTTTGTATGTCCGTTTTTGATCAAATAAAGTAAATTTTCTTTAAAAAAAAAAAAAATAACATTGTGGTTTGTCCCCACCATTGGTTAACCCTTGAACCGCCTTCATCTGTAAGACAGTTCGCACACAATTTTTCTTTTATTCACCAAACTGGACCTGCAGGGAGCATACAACCTCATAGGCATGAGGGCGGGGGACGAGTGGAAGACCAACTTCAGGACCAGGTATGGCCTATTTGAATATACAGTGATGCCATTCGGATTATGCAACGCACCCGCGACATTTCAATGTTTTATCAATTACATTTTCCGGGATCTGTTAGACGTATGTGTCGTGGTATATCTTGACGATATCCTCATTTATTCGGAGAACATCCAAGACCATCGGAAGCATGTAATATGGATTCTGACCAGACTGAAGGCTCACCAAATTGAAGAAGTGTGTTTTTGAGACCAACACCATCCCCTTCTTAGGGTACGTCATATCTCCCGAGGGCATCCACATGGACCAGTCGAAAGTAGAGTGTAATAGAAACTGGCCTGTACCCCAAACCTGTAAAGCGCTTCAGCGATTTCTAGGTTTCGCGAATTTCTACAGGAAATTCATCTTGAATTTCTCTGCAGTAGTACGGCCTCTAACTAAACTCACCAGTTCCAAGACGAGATATTGCTGGGAGACAAAAGCACAACAGGCATTCGAAGACCTGAAAAAGCGCTTTGTGACGGCTCCTATTTTCAAGATACCTGATCCACAGCACCACTACATCCTGGAGGTGGACGCTTCGCACACAGCGATCGAGGCAATCCTCTGGCAGAGATCCTCCTTACTGACGCCATTACACCCAGTAGCCTTCTTTTCCCGTACCTTGAACGCTGCGTAGGTCAACTACCCCATTGGCGAGAAAGAGCTACTTGCCATAAAGGGGGCTCTGGAGAACTGGTACCACCTTCTAGAGGGCACCGAAAATCCCATCATGATCTACACCGATCATAAGAATCTCCAATACCTCAAAATCAGCAAGTCCCTCTCCTCCTGCCAGGTAAGATGGAGTTTCTTCTTTGATAGATTCAACTTTATCACCTACCGCCCAGGATCAAAGAACGGCGAGGCCGATTCCCTCTCTAGGATGGAAGAGACGGAGATGAACGAGGCTATCCCCACTCCTATTATTCCTCAGGAGAAACAACTCACGGTTTCTCTTAACCTAAAACAATAATTACAGAAAGAACTGGTCACTGCTGACCTACCTCCCGATCCCTCTCTCAGGAAGACTCCAAGCTATTCATTCCCTCTTCGCTACACTTGCTTGTACTTAAATTGTTGCATGACACCTCGCTAGCAGCACATGCCGGAGTTTCCAAGACCCTGACCTTAGTAAAGAGATACTTCTGGTGGCCAGGGATGCACCGCACCATAAAGGATTACGTTGCCTCATGCAAAACTTGTGCCTCGTGCAAACATGAAAAGACCCTATGGACTACTGATGAGTCTTCCCATACCTACCAGACCTTGGGAGACAATATTGATCGATTTCATCGTGGAGCTACCCCTCTCCTCCGGGCACAACACTATAATGGTAGTTGTAGACCTCCTCACAAAGATGGCACATTTCGTTGCCCTGAATAAACTCCCATCCTCATCTGAAACTGCCGACGCCTTCACGAGAAATATTGTGAAGCTACATGCCATGCCAGCAAGGATAATCTCCGATAGAGGCGTTCAATTCATATCGCATTTCTGGAGGGCCCTATGCAGTAAACTCGTGATAGACCACCAGACAAATGGTCAGACGGAGAGGACAAACCAGTGCCTGGAACAATACCTGAGGTGCTACTGCACCCATCTCCAGGATGATTGGAGTGATTTGCTTCCACTGGCTGAATTCTGTTACAATAACACCACCAGCTCATCCACCAACCATTCACCTTTTCAGGCTAACTATGGGTTCCACCCTTCTATCCTGCCTCCTGCTTCAATGCCCACCAATGTTCCAGCTGTTGAGGACTACATAACTAATCTCCGGGGGATGGCTGAGACCCTCCAGCAAAACATTGCAGACGCACAAAAGGACCAAAAGAAGTTCTACGATCTTAGTCGACGGCCTTCACCCCGATATCAAGTTGGGGACAAAGTGTGGTTGTCCACAAAGAACCTCAGAGTGAGAACTCCATCCAAAAAATTGGGCAAGTTATATGTAGGCCCATACCCTGTGGAATCCATCATTAACGAGAATACTGTTCGCCTCACCCTTTCACGGGAGATGAAGGTGCACCCCACCTTTCATGTGTCCTTACTTAAGCCATATCAACCAAATCGTTTCCCCGGTAGGATTCCTGCTTGGGCTCCACCCATTCTGGTACAAGGGGAGGAAGAATACGAGATAGAGAAGATACTGGACTCCCGAAGACACCGACACCGGATTCAGTACCTCATAAGATGGAAGAATTATGGACCCCAGGAAGATTCTTGGGAAGATGAAGCTGATGTCCATGCTCCTAGGATGGTAAAGGAGTTCCACCGCAGATATCCTCACCGTCCATCTCCTAATCTGAAAACCGGAGGGGTTCCCCTTGGGGGTGGGGTCCTGTAAGGGACTTACTCGGTACCGTCCCGGGGCCGCGATCCAGGCCCGTGCACGACAGACCTCAGCGGTTCCCTCCGGCGCACAACGAGCGTCATCAGCTCCCCCCGGCGCACGCGCACGACATGCATTAGCTCCTCCCTCCAGCGCACACGCAACAGGCTCCTTAAGCCACGGCAAAACGAACTGTCGACGTCCGACTGTTTGTGACACTGAACGCTGATGATTCACACTGTTATCGCAGACAACCTGCTGCTGCAGACCTGATATTGGAACCTGGTTCCACACCGTTGCACCTGATCCCCACCAATTGGGACTGCTCAAGGGAGTTCCTCACCAGCCAGCACCGGGACCTTTAAACACCCTGAACAGGAACTCACCGCATCAGAAACTTAGAAACCCTCAGGGACTTCCTCGCTGAGACACCCACAAACCACAAGTATCCTAGTGGCACCCTGCTGTGCGCTAACTCAATGGTTGTTATGGACTCGAACTTACAGCATATAATGATAGAGTAAATTACTGCAATTGTGAGAGACATTTCCCACACCTAGGATACACCTTTTGTTGTACTCATATACACTGTCTACCATCACCACAGGGAGGAATCAGTCTCACCTCAATTCCGTTGCTGTGCAGACCCTCACCCATAAGGACAAGAGTCTAAAGTTAAGTGATACGTGTCAGGGTGTTATACGTGCTGCATACCACCATTTCCATCCACGGTTAAATGATGTTACCGGTCTCATACACATCTCTAATCAATTGAGAGAGTACCTACGAGACCGACCACTGACTAAACCGTACGCATCCCCGCAGTTAAGATGCAAGCCTTGCGCTGCAGAGAAGCTTACACACGGCAGGCCGCAGACCAGAACCAATGGACGGCTGGCCGCAGACCAGAACCAATGCATGGCAGGCCGCAGACCAGAACCAATGCACGGCAGGCCGCAGACCAGAACCAATGGACGGCAGGCCGCAGACCAGAAGCAATGCACGGCAGGCCACAGACCAGAACCAATGCACGGCAGGCCGCAGACCAGAACCAATGCACGCAGGCCGCAGACCAGAACCAATGCACGGCGGGCTGCAGACCAGAACCAATGCACGGCGGGCTGCAGACCACAACCAAAGCACAGCAGGGCGCAGAGCAGAATCAAAGCACGGCAAGCCGCAGAGCAGAACCAATGCACGCCAGGCCACAGAGCCGAACCAATGCACGGCAGGCCGCAGAGCAGAACCAATGCATGGCAGACTTCAGACCAGCACCAATGCTTGGCAGACCTCAGACCAGAACCAATGCACGGTAGACCTCAGACCAGAACCAATGCACGGTAGACCTCAGACCAGCATCAATGTCAATGTAAATAATGCAGCACTCAGTAGTAAACAACACAGAGCTCAGTAATAAATAAGTAGAGGCGAGTGAGTGGGGAGCAGGCCGGTGGGGGGGGTCGTTGACGGGCCCCTCCCTGCCCGCGGGCCCTCAAGCAGTGCACAAATAGTCGGTCTACCTCTGGTGGTCCTCAATGCTCCATAGAACAGGAACAAGAAGTCATCAAATGATTCTGACATATTTCAACCTGGAAGAGGACCAATGACCAGCAAAGGATGTGGAGAGGGTGAGTAATACTTTTTGAACTTTTTTGAACTGGAAGGAAAGCAAAGAACTTGGGATGGGGGTTAGGCCCAGAAGATAAGAGTTGGGTTTTAACACTTAACTTCTAAAACTACAGCTGTTGGATACCCTGCAGTACAGTATGTAACTACCACATGTTAGCAATAGCAGTGTTGAGGAAAACCATCAACATAATAATAATAATATTAAGGCATCTTTCAATGGGATGCTGAGGTCCTGCATTGCACTGTAAGATGTGCCATGGGGGGAGGCAGAAGCATCAATAATTTTGCATACTACTGGGCTCCAGTGTTTCAGGGAATCCTGGCACTTACAGACATTAGAGATTTGTTTCTACGAGTGGCCTATTATAACAAAGGAACCATAGTACCTACTGCTCCACCAGCTCCTGGCACTTCTCACTTAGATCGGGGCATGCTAAACAGTCCAAAACCAGGAACCTGGGACAAGGGAGCTGGAGCAATCATTGAGCAGCTCAAGAAAGGCCCTGCTCTGTTAAACCACGAGAGGCAGCTGTGTTAAACCAGTGATGGCAGGGTCCGCTGGGCCAGGGGGGCAGGAGACACGCCCTGTGGGGTACCTCCGTGTGTGCTAGAAGTGAGTGATGGGGCCAGGGCTGTCTTTATTATTGACTGGACCCTGAGCAAACATTTTGTTGGGCTCCTCTGCCCTACCAAGGCCCGCTGCTTGTCATGACCTTTTTGTAGTGTCATATGACAGTTTTTCTAAAACAATACCGACTAATGATTTTAGGACAGTGGTGGAGTGCCAGGGACTGGTCGCAGCTGCAACCGCTGGGACCCCGGTAGTTCTGCCACAAACGTCAAGCTGTACAGTGACTACACATCTCAGCAATACATTGTGCAGCAGTAGAGAATACCACCAGCTATAGAGGATTACAAATCCCAGCGAAACATTATACAGCAATGCAGAATACCATCAGCTATAGAGAACTACAAATTACAGCAACACATTGTACAGCAAGGCATATAAAGCTACGTACACTTTGTTGCTCACCAGGGCTGTGCGTTGTCTGACCAGGGCTGTGCAGGGTCTCAGGAGGCTGTGTGTTGTCTGACCAGGGCTGCGCGCGGTCTCCCCACCAGGTCTGCGCGCGGTCTCCCCACCAGGGCTGCGCGCGGTCTCCCCACCAGGGCTGCGCGCGGTCTCCCCACCAGGGCTGCGCGCGGTCTCCCCACCAGGGCTGCGCGCGGTCTTCCCACCAGGGCTGCGCGCAGTCCCACCAGAGCTGTGTCGGTGGGTGCGGGAAGGAGGAAAAGGAGATATGGCGATGGCGCTGCAAACAAACAGGCACAACAAGGTTCCAGCAAGTGCAGGACCTTACGGCAGCCAATTTTTTAGCGTTTAGTAATGGGGCATTTTCACGTACACGTGCAAGTACACGTAATCGTGAAAATGCCCATTATCTGCACCAATAACGATACTGGTATCGGTGCATCCCTAGAAAGAAGAGATCATGCAATCATTTGTAATTACATGCTAAAAATCAAAGGGAAAAAAAACATGACACACTCTCATTTGCTCAACAATAAACATACCGATGGTTGCTGTGTTTCAAACATGTGAGTGAATGGAGGAAGGAGGGCGCTGTCAGTTGCAGAGGTGTCTCCTGTTCCCAAGAGTTATACAGTGATGTGGGAGGAGCAGGGCAGTGAGGCTCTGTCTGTCTCCAAAGCAAGGGATGAGAGCCTGTAATGTTTTGTAGACTGGCCGGCCCGCCCATCCGCGTCATCAGTTGCTAGGCAGCGGCCGGGTAAACAATTGTCCCAGTCTCTGATCTCTGCTGACTTTCTGCAAGAAACAGCAGGGGGGGAGACTAAGCAAACCAGGAGGGAATGAGATAATGGCATCCTGCATCTCCAGGTAGGATTAGAAAGCAAGCAGATGGGCCCCCTTATGGCCCAGGGCTGCTCTGAACACATTGGAAAAAGACCGCTCTGAACTCATTCAGAGGAGGGCACGAGAACTATCACCTCCTGAGAAAGCAGGGTATGGATTGCAGAATTCAGGTCCACCAAATGGTGGGGAGAGAAACACAGATTTGAGGCAAAAAAGTGCTCTAGGGGATGGAACTGAAATTCGATTTTGTAACCTGACTAGATCAATTCTTGGACCCAGTTGTCCACAATTAGGTCCAGCCAGCGGTCTGCAAACAAAACAAGTCATTAGACATGTGCACCAGCAAAAAATTTGTTTAGTTTAGTTTCGTTTTCCAAGCCTGTACCTCTATCCACTACTCTATAGCCTGTGTACTTTAAGCATAGAAGCATTTGTTATATATGACTGCAATATGTAGCAGTTGACAGATGAGGATGTCAAATGGGCGGAGCGAGCCGTGACGTCATGGCTCGCTCCGCCCATCTGTTGACTTTCAAACTGAATGTCATTTTTGTTAGTTTTCCTCTGGATAACATCGATGGAGCCATTTTTTTATTAAAGGAATAGTCAAAAATTGACTGTTTGTTTTTTTTTCAATTAAAGGATTTTGTCAAAAGTCTGGACTTTTTACTATTTGATTTAACTCTTTAGTGAATGGGTAGGGGTACAAGGACCCCTTACTCATTCACATAGGGGGGGGGGCGGCATCTGGGTGCCCCCTTATTTAAAGGGGTACCCCGATGCAAATAAGCCCCCTTGCCCGCAGACCCCCATAACCACCGGGTCAGGGTTGTGGGGAAGAGGCCCTTGTCCCCATCGGCATGGGGACACCCTCCCAATGCCGAGGGCACGTGGCCTGGTAAGGTGCAGGGAGGGGGGGGCGCTCGATCGTCCCCCCCCTTTCCTGCCCTGCCGGGCCTGTGCTCGGATCAAGGGTCTGGTAGGACTGTTAGGGGGGACCCCACGTTTTTTTCCCCCCATTTTTGGGGCTGGGGTTCCCCTTTAAAATTCCTACCAGACCTTAAGGGTCTGGTATGGATTTTGGGGGGAACCCCACGCACTTTTTTTTGCATCTTCTGCAGACTGTAAAAAAATAATAATTTTGATGCAACAGAATTCGCCCAATAACGAATTTCGTTGCGTCAAAATGACATTAAGGTGAACAAAAATGACTTTTTTTTTTTTTTACAGTCTGCAGAAGATGAAAAAAAAAAAAAGCCTGAGGTTCCCCCCAATTCATACCAGACCCTTTAGGTCTGGTAGGAATGTTAGGAGAATGCCAATTCAAAAGCAAAGGAAAAAAAACAAAAACTTTAAATATTGTATATGTTAGCAATGGGAATCCTGTGCTCTAAACTCTACACTATAGCCTCTGTACTTTAAGCATAGATGTGTTGTAGAGGTAAAATGGTGTAATTTTTTTTTCCTAATGTCATTTTGCTGCAACGAAATTCGTCCAATAACGAATTTCGGGAAATCGGGAATTTCGGATTCGTTTGCATTTGTCTTAGCTGTAATTCGGAATTCGGATGCATCCGAATCTCCGAATTTCCGAAAATTCGTCCGAAACGAATTTCGGAACGAACCGAATCGCACATGTCTACAAGTCATCCTCCCACCTTGGTATGCCCCAGTGGCAGCTCACCTTTATGCTGAGGACTTAATCTGTGGGCTTGGGCTGCCAGGGTCACTATATATCTTGTCCGGCGGATGACTTAATCGACTTGCTATTGTCCAAGGCCCCTTAGCCACAAAACATTTGCTTGTGGGCAAAGGACAGAGGTTATCTGTGATAAGGCTGTCTTTATATGGAAAACTAAGCAGCACAGAAAACTAAGCAGTAGAATAGAAGGAATTCAAATGTAAAAGCCGATTTTGAGGCACCCAAAGCCTCATGCAGAGAGCCTAAGGAGGCTAGCAAGGCCTGAATCACTGGGGAGGAAGGGAAGAGCTTCCCACTACGGGAGGCAGCATAAAAATTCCCACGATTGTGAAGGGGGAAAAAAAAGAGGCACTTTCAGCCACCCGGCAACTTGCTTTACGAGTGTCTCTTATGTGCCCCGCACAGCACCTGAGCAATTGTGCAGCAGGAAGGTTCTTTCCCCAGCAAAGACTCACCAGCCCCAGGTCCTGCTGCTGTTCCTCTATCCTGATGGCAAGGGACTACCCTCCCACTGGCTCCCAGGCACCACAAAGTAAAAATTCCCAGGCACCAGTGGGAGTCAGACTACCAGGATCTGTATATCCAGCCTGTCACCCATACAGCAATTTGATTGAAGATCAATATCTGATGAAGCAGAAAAAAAAGACCTGGGCTTAATAGACCAGGACAAAAAAATCTCCTACAAGCTAGGGGAAAAAAATTAGTTGATGGTTACAAACATGGGGACTGGCAAGAAGCAGGGGCTGTCCCGGGTTGTTAGTGTCCTACTCCTGCAAGTGGTAATATAAACCCATGGGTCAAGATCTCAAAGATCCCACTGTGTCCTTCAAAGAATGCAAGAGAAAATCCTATTTTCTTAATCGTACTTTAAGGGACACAGGATCAAGTATTCAGGTACACTGGGATGTCCAAAAGCATTTCAATTGAGAGGTGGGCAACACACCGAATAAAAGCTAACAGGCCCACTAAAACCAACAGGTAAATGGACCAATAGTATTGTGTCAAGAACCTGGAAAGTTAACCCCCCTTAGCGGAAAAAAACAAGCAAGTAAATAACACAGGCTCTCTGCACACAAGGGCAGAGCACTGACTGACCGGAACCCTAAGTCTACAGGTTTGAATCATGAGTTGAATCCACCTGGTGATAGTGAAGCAGGCTGTCCCCTATAAGGATCCTAAGGGACAAACAGAGCCAGACCATCTAAATACTTTTCTGGGGTAGAATTTGTTTTGCCCCTCACCATAAGAAATATATTTTCCAGGTGAAATGGTAGACTTTGTGAGATGTTTATTACCGAGCCTATAAGTGAGGCATAACAGACTCTGGTTCCTAACGTTCATGCCCTGGCCTTTACTAGCCAAGCCATAAAGCTAGTGACCCAAAAGCAAAAAAGTTGGTAAACCAGTCCCTGGGGCAGAAGATCTGGAAGGTGGGGGGGGGGGGGGGGTGGTTGAGGATAGGTGGAAAGTTAGCCATGAATAACCTATCAAGGGTAGGTGTGACACAGGTGCCCAGGAAGGTAGTATGGTCCTTCACATATTTAAATGGAAAGGCAGATTTAAGTGCGACCATGCAGCTTGGAGGGAGTGTGATATTGACAGCCTCCGATTCCACCCTTTTTTTTTTAAATCCTCCTCAACAGGGTATTGCTGGGCAAAGCATTTGGGATGAGAAGGGAGGAGAAAAGGCTTTACCCGGATTAGGCCAATCACTATGCAACCCAAGTTGCAAAGGGGGATGGACTGGAAAAGACTTAACAGGCTGGGGGCTTTTAAGAGAACCCAGGAAATTAATTTTTGGGCATATAAAAAGGGGGAAAGGAAGGTTCAATAACGAATTTGTTTAACAATTATGTGAAGGAGGGTCCCCTACTATTCAATTGTTCAGAAAAAGTACAAAATTCCCCAAAGTGGGGATCCCAGCATTCCTTCGAAAAGATGTAACGTATGATTATAAAAATATATATATATGTTTATTTATAGGAATACTAAAAATATATTCAAACTTTTGTATCAAAACAGACAATATAAGCACATCTATATATATGGCTGCGTTCCGCTAATAACTCTAAAGGTGCCCATACACCTTACGACCACCGCAAGACCTTTGTCTTGCAATGGTCGTAAGCTCATTGAAAGCTCGTACGATGTGCCCATCTTTTATCGAGAAGTGAGCGAAAGCCGGTATGTGTTCGCTCACTTTTCGATCTACTGAGCCGACCTGTGACAGTCACAGGTCGGCTAGAACTATGAGGTGAGTGAAAAGCACTCACCTCATAGTTCTCCTTTAAGGAAGAGGAGTATTGTGACTCTGGCATAAGACCCTTAGGTCCCTTAGGGAGAACAGTGCAAGACCCCCCTCTACTGTTAGAGGATCATTCGCTGGCAAACCCCCAGAATCTCTGCCCTTGCCACCTTGATCCCCCATACTAAAAAGTGAGGTACTGTTTACAAGAGGTACTCGCAAACCGCTGCTGGAAAAAGGAAGGGTTAATACCATCTGTGACCAGGTCACTTTAAAGCAGCAGGGAGCCAGGAGTATGTACAGAAGATTGTGAAGGATAATTCATAGAGCGCCACTGAATATGGTATGTGCTTGTGCAGTGAGCCAGCGGGAAAAGACCCATGCAGGAGCGGTAGGGCTGAAAAGCCTGCGTAGCTGCAGTAGAGGGCAGCAAGAGTGCCAATTTCAAATATGGTGCAGCTCCACTTTCCACCACTGGCTGTGTAATGCCGGTGTTACAGCCAAAATCCGGCCATATGACCAATAGTGTCGCAGCCAAAGTCTGGCCATGCAACCAATGGTATCATGACAAGAACCTGGAAAGTTAACCCCTTAGTGGAAAATAAAAAAGCAAGTACCATAGGCTCTCTGCACAGAAGAGAAAAGCCCTGACTGACCGCAGCTGAGGATCTTGAGAGGCCCTGCAATTCCCACACAGGCAGTCTGAGGATGGAGAGGCAGGATCCATGAACCATGCCTCTTCAACTGGTCTTCCCCTCTCCAGTGGGAACGCTGCCTAAGGAGTCATTAGGGACCGAATTCTACCTGATGGTATTCCCACATCCCCTGCACCTGTAAAGCACTCTGCAGATGACTCACACATTGCACACTGCAGAGCCCATTGCCCAAGGACACATTACATGTCGGTCCGGCTTCTTACTCTGAGCAGGTTCGGGGTATGGCTCCCATAACAAAGCCAAGAGTCAGCTGATCTGGAAATCTGCAAAATTAGCCACTTCTGGCTCTACAGACACTTGCTACAAAATAATTTTGATAAAAAGAAGAGAGGATTTTGCTATCCTAGGATGGTCAGTCCTTAAAAATTTGAATTGTGAGAAGAGAGTTTTAGTGGTGAAAACGCATACCAGAGAGTACTGCATCCTTCGAGCAGCTGGACCTGGGAACCCTGTGATTGTGATGGGATGGCAAAATGTCCAGTGTACCACAACTTTGACAAATCTGATGAAATGCTACCTAATGGAGGGACCATTCCCCAGGGTCAATGTGCTGTCAACAAAGTCTGCCTACCAATTATCTACTATGGGTATTGGAACCGCTATGAGTCCAGGACTTGAAGTTACACCCAGCAGACGACGTATTCTATCTTTTACGCTGTGGCCAGACTTCATGTGCTGCTTTGATGTTCTAGTGCAGGTGCATTATCAGAATGGATCATCAGTGGGTCGCCTTTCAGTTTCTGGGTCCTATGCCCCTGTACAGTCAGGGAGCTGAGAACTTCTTCCCAACCTGAGATGCTGAGCATTCCCACAATCAGGCAAAAAGGAGTGACCCTGTTGCACCATCTCTGATTAAAGCCATCACAGCAGAGGCACCTTGGTAAAAGATTAATTTCCTTGTACAGGCAAAAAGGTGATCTGTCCAAGATTAAAAGTATGTCTTTCTACAGAGCTCTGGTGTGGGACTGAGCAACCAGGAATCATCTTGATGGATGAGGCCTTGAGCCACATGCATCTGGGTAGAAGGGACCTGTGGTGCATCTAGATGATCTGAACCTATAGCCTTAGCATTTTTTATTTTTCCTTGCTGACCTGATTTCTAGGATTTCAGGTCCACTCTAGGCATTGTTGGCACACGGGTAGTCTACTAGTCACTCAAAATTCCATAGAGGTTGCAAAGTGATCTTCAGACTGCGATTGCCGAGTGGACACCACCTTGATGATCAGACCACTGAGATAGTCCTTTGTTCCTAATTCTGCTAGGACTGGGGCTAGAAGGTTGATAAAAACACTGGCAGCTATGTACCCCACTACACCCATACCATTATGGACATACCTAAAACTTCACCATTTCCTCAACTCCCGAACGAACAGAAGCTCCTTTTCTCGCTGTTTAACTCCATTTGAGAAGCTATGCACTTCCTCCCAGAGGGTAACGCATGCAATATCAGCAATTTATTCCCTTTTGAACGACTCCTCTACCCTTCCACCGACACCCTCCACAAGGGCGTGGGAATGCGATTTGTCCACTACATTCTCAACACAGGACTGGTAACGCATGGATTCTTTGCTGCTGGGTGGCTCATTAAACATTTAGATTCAGGAGACTAACTACAAACTAAGTTTGCCCTGATACAAGACCCCAGTCCTACTCCATCGTATCTATCCAGACGCCCCTGATATATGTTGGCGATGCAATCAGGAGGTGGGGGCACACTCCTCCATATATGGTGGTCATGCTCATTGATTTCACCTTTTTGGACAGAGGTTCATGTCCTACTTAGAACCATAACTGGTGTTTTGTTAGAATTCTCCCCAGCCTGCCTCTTATATCATTTTGATGAAGCTCACCACATCTCTAAAAAATCCCTCCCAATTTATCTGCTGAACCCCCCGAAAACCTTGATTCCTAGACATTGGAAATCACCCCATCCACCGACAGTCCGGGAGTGGCTCTCTCGGGTGGATGCAATGTTGACCATGGAGGAACTTATCTTTTCCAGTAGGGATGACATGCCCAGATACCTAAAAACCAGTGGACAGTGTGGCATCCATTTAAGGACTCAGATGCGTACAACGCTCTTCAGCGGTGACTGTTTACTTCTCCTCCCTCTTCTGTGCTCTCACCCCTCCTCTCTACTGCTAACTACCTCTTCCTTCCCTCTACCTTGTCCCTCCCCCAATCTTTCCTTTTTCTTCCCTTTTTACACCTCTTTACCCTCTAGGTAGGTTGCCTTTCCTGATAACCGTGCAAGATCCCACAATGTATACTGCTCCTTGGGTAATGCCCTTCCTGTCCCCCTCCCCCATGTGTACAGGGGCCACGATAACTTTGCAGCACTACTGAGGCTTGATTGTCCCTTTATCCTGCCTATTTACTGTCTGTGAAGGTTCTCATTCATCCAGGCCATGGTATATCTGTAAAAAATAAGTCAAGGGAACTGCACTTGCTGTATTTTTCTTGAAGACGTTTCACTGGACATCCGACCAGCTTTCTCAATTCAGAATGACTTGTACAAAAAATTATCTGGGAATAAATATGGTGAATTTCACTCCAATCCACATAATCTGTTAGTCACAACCATGTGTTGATTGCATTTGCATAATTGGAGTATAGGAGGTGTTATTAACCTGCCCAGAGAGAGTTGTTAAAGCAGCATGGTATGTGTCAGACAATAGATGTCTCACCCCCCACCTCTATTCAAGCTTGGCTTCTCCATTTTTACATAAATGGCCTCTTTCACACCTCTTTTAAACCAGTCCTCCTCCCTGTCTAGGATGTGTACTTGACTGTCTTCAAAGGAGTGACCTTTTTCCTTTAGATATAGGTATACTGCCGAATCCTGACCAGAGGGATTTTCTCTTCTATGCTGTGCCATGCGTTGGTGTAGCTGCTATTTTGTTTCACCGACATACAATTCTGAGCACTCCTCACTGCACTGGACTGTGTACGCAGTCCAATACCACCAATGACACTCGAATACAGTATATCTTTCTACTCCACAACTCACCCCCTCAGTGTCCTTGCGTGTCACTAATCTACTACCTGACATGTCAGTCTGGATGTCACAACACTTCTTAAAACTTGAGTGGGGCAACTCAGAATAATAACGTGCTGCATTAGTGTGATCCTAGTTCATTTTATTACTTCATTGCTGTGCTGTATGTGTATAGGCCAATGCCTTTGCTGGCGCTCGTGCAGAACAAGTACCCACCAGCCCAAGTGACTCCGTTGGCGAACGAAGGGAAGGAGTCAGGTGACATCACGGACATTGACGTCACCTGACCCCTCCCCCTTCCCTTCGTTAGCCGTCACGGACATCGACGTCACCGGACTCCTCCCCCCTTCCCTTCGTTAGCCGACGGAGCCACTTGGGGAAGGAGTCCGGTGACGTCGATGTCCGTGACGTCACCGGATCTCCGACGGGACTCCCCAAAGCCGGCGCAGAGGTGAGTGTTTTCATTTTTGATCAAAATTATTTTAATCGATCAAAAAGTTTAACGATTAATCGTTAATTTCCGCAGCCCTAAAAAAAATACAAACTCGGAAGTTACCATTGCTGAAAACTGCATGCAAAAACTTGTTAATCAAGCAGAAGATCCAGAAGTTGCATACAAATCTCAGCTTTTATTATAAATGCCATACTTGGTCTACCCCTCCTAATTCCTGAGTTTCTCTACTGTTGGGGGGCATCAATTATCAATAGGGTAGCTCAGGAGACAAATAAGTGGGGCAAAGAGTTCACTGAGTAAAAATTCTGACAACATATTTTTTTCATCATATTCTCAGTTTAAATTGCAGAGGTTTGTGAGATATTTACTTTAAAAAAATAATGTCACTAAAGTGACAATGTCTCTGCAAAAGTCATCCCCATTATACTCACCTTGCCTGCACTCCCTTGCCCCTCCTTCCTCCTCCATAGCTGGCATAGAAATTGGCTTTGTCAGCAACATTGCTCTGTAGTTCATGTGACCTTGATTGGGCCCAGTGGTTGGCTGATAAACTTGGGCACCATCACAGAAAAGCAGTTCACATGCTCCTATAAACCTAGAAGTGCAAGGTATTCTCAACTGCTGTGGAGGAGGCAGTAGCAGCAAGGTAGAGCCAGTGTGGTGCATATATAGTATAAGAAGGGCAGGGAATTCCCTTTGCTGAAGCAGTGTCACTTTGGTGACCGTATCTCTCTAAAGTTAATTTCAAGCAAACCTCAGCAATTTAAACTGAGCATATGAGTTTAGCCATACAGGGCAAAATGACAGTGTCTGCTTAAAGGAGAACTATGGGGTCAGGGATTTTCCCCATAGTTCTCCTAAGGGTCACGGTAGAACACAAACTAGCGTGCTCCTGTGACTCAAAGCTCAGTATACAGCGAGCTACAGCGAGCGGTATAATGAGACGCCGCAGCCGGAACGGATCCCTACAATACTGTCTGGATCCGCCCAGCTGCGTGAGTGACAGCTGGCTCTGCCTATCTAGAGGCAGAGCCAGCTGTGTGAAAATTACTTGCCTCATAATTCTCCTTTAATGTTTGCAGTGCAACTTTCTACATTTTAGTGAATCAAGAAGGGTAACTCAGTAGCACAGGCAGTTATTAAAGACATTTTGATTAAAACGGTCCAATTTCTTGATCTTTCCTGTCCTGTAGAACATATGACAGTGGGAGAGAATGTAGCCGTTACTTATATATCCATGTAGTATATTGAAAAAAACTTTTTTGGTGTGTTGACATAACAAACTGTAGAATTCCTGACTTACCGCTTCATAACACCAGTCTTTAAGGACATCAAGATCACCTCTGATCATAGCCTAGAAAATAAGTAGGATCATTAAAATCTACTATTAAAAATACATATAGTCAATATATACCTTTAGAAAACTGCACTAAAGAAAATTTAGTAAATAACAATGCTGCAATAATTACACATTTTGTGATGCATAGATGCCGAGACTAAATTTAGCAGTGTCAGTTAACTTGACAATAACTCTAACAACTTTTTCTTCCTAAGTAATCTTTACATTTTTTTTAAAGTGTATGTAAACACTAAAGATCAACTTCTCTTATTTGTACTTTTTGGTCTGTTACCAATAAAAGATTTTTGTTTTATGTCCTGATCAAATCATTTTATTGTTATTTTTATCTTTTTTTTATATATCAGTTTTATTAACATTATCGAAAATTACAAAACAAAACACACAAAAATCTTCCCCAAAAAAATAAAAAAATATAGAAAACAACAAAATGAGACACTAAACCATCACTAAACCATCCAAAGGGTAAAAGGATTATGGGGCTCTGGAGTGTCAATAGCCAGAGACTTTCTCATGCACAATCAGGACATACAAATATACAGTATAACAGGTAGCCTAATAAGCGTTGTAACAATAAGAGGCCCAACAACAACCTATTCCACAGGGTGCTAAGTCCGCAGACCGCGAATCTACTGTACTCCAACACAGGTGTCAGTCTCATCCCCTTAAAAACAACAATGAAAACATAGGTAGAAAAGAAAACAGGGAAGTTGGAGGGAAAGGAATAAAGTAAACAAAAAAAAAGGAAGTTGGAGGAGGGCCTGGAGAGTCAAGGGTCCCCGACACTTAGGATATCAAAAGAGGTGAGTTAAGAGATAGAAGTCTAATCAATCTCCCAATGTGTGGAACTGAGTGGTATCATGGAAAATGAACTAAACAGTCCAAGTAGCAGAGAATTGGGAATATCTATTATATAAATGAGCTGTCATCTCTTCTATATGCGTGAGACAACTTGCGTTATTCTACCCATATCAAAAAGGAGGGTGTTAGGTCTGATTTCCAGTGTTTCAGAATAACTGCCCTCGCTGCCATGAAGATAAAACAAAAGGGCCCCTTTTTAAAAGATGCTAAAGAGCCAGCTAACATGAAAAGAAGGACCACTTGAGGAGTCGTAGGACAAGAGGACTTTCGTCATCCTGTCATAAACATCAAAAACCATTACCCAAAATAGGGGAAATTTGAGGACAATGCCACCAAAGCATACCAACCCCTGTGTGACGAAGCCAACACAAATTGGAAGTACCTTGGAAGATCTTACTCTGTTAGGACGATAGTTCCATCTGGTAGGCATTTTAAAATTTCTCTCCCGGATCATGCTGGAGATGGTAAGTGTATGTGTTAGCACACTGGACGTGGTCGTTACATCTTCCGTAAAAGTGCAACCAAGCTCCCTTTCCTAATCTGACAGATATGTTGGAAAGATAGGGTAGATATGAGAAATCAACATTTTGTAGAGTGTGGAGACTGTGTGCACAGGTCCGGAGGACTGCAGGCACAAATCTTCAAAAACGAGTGTGGACCTTATGAGGGTCAGCTCAGCGAAGCATGGAAGTTAAAAATACAGCAGCCAAATGCCTGCAGGCCTTGACAAACTTGACATCTGAGAAGGGAAAGGTAACATACCTGAAGAAGCAAAGGATGGTTTCATAGTTGACCAGAGAAGTAATGCAGTCTTAGAAAGGCCAGGCGGACAATCTGGGTTTCCTAGAACCGGTGTCATGGGACCTTCATATGAGAAGGTGTCATAAGATTTAATAAGATTATCCTACACCTGGAGTAAGGAAGGAACACAAAAAGGGAAGGATAGTGTCTGGGGTCAGTGGGAGGGCCTGACCCATGGTAAAGAAGTCAGTGGGAGTGGTGATATAAGTTTGGTGTGGATGTTGAGATCTAAATTAAGTATTAAGATTGGTCTGTCATTTGCAGAATTGGGAGGTCCTTATTTTCTTTGGGAATGACTGTAATGAAAGTTTCCTGTAATTGTTTCAGAAAAATGACACGACTTGGAAATAGCATTATATGTCATCTATAGTATGGGTTCAAAGAGTCTTGGAGAGATGAATAGGAAATGAAGGTAAACCTGTCTAGGCCTGGGTTATTGCTTGCTAGTAGTGACTTAATGACCTTAATAATCTCCGCTGAGGTAATGGGTTGAGATAGGGAAGTAATCGTCTCATCAGAGAGTTTCAGAAGGCCCGTAGAGGAAACATAGTGATGTAAAGACGTTAGATAATCCGGGACTATGGAGGGAATGTTGCATAACTGAATGTTGTATAAACCCGCAGCAATGTGCTCTGAAGTATGGACGCATCCCTGAGACAGGCAATGGATCTTTGAGATATAAGTACAAGCTTGTTTACATTGAATAGATCTTGCATGAAGCTTCTCACTTTTATTAACAAATTCATGATGTGCCCAGAGAGTAAGATTGGTCAAGAAGTCGCAACAAGTCAGCCCTTTTGGTCGTTAGAATCTCATAGGTCCAGGGGTCAGGACGATGTTTATGAGCACGCTCGAGTTCATAGATATCAGACAGATGGGTGTTTTTTTATGTCAATTGGCGAGTTCCATGTTTAATTAAATGTCACCACAGAACGTGGCAAGCTGCCAAACCGGAAGCAAGGAGGGAGGAGCGAGGAGAGACACACGCAACGGAAGCCGGGTGCCAGGAGTGCCATCGCGGACTGGATTGGAGAGCAGGCGATCGGATTGGAGCAGTGACCGGGACCCGGACTGCAGAGTGGTGACCTGGGCTGCAGGAGCCTGTGTGGGTGAACAGTGCTGCGAGAGGGGAGCGAGTGGTCAGCAGGTGGGAGAGAGCTGTGTTGAGTGGTCTGAGTGTGTGGTGAGATCAGTGCCACAAGAACAGAGGAAGCAATTGTACAGGGTGAGTGAGGTAATCGTTGCTGCAAGCTGTGGCGTGAAACTGCGAGTGGAGTGGTGAGAGGGGTGAACTGAGGGTTAGTAATTGCTTGGCATTCTGTGGTTAAAAAAAAATTATATACTGCTGGGATTTAAGTGCATTATTTGCTGGGCATTAGTTGTATTATCTGCTGGGCAATAAGTGTATTATCTGCGGGGCATTCATTGTATTTTTGGCTGAGCATTAAGTGTATTATCTGCGGGGCATTAATTGTATTATCGGCTGGGCATTTTTTTTATTATCTGCAGGGCATTAATTGTTTTATCTGCTTGGAATGAAGTGTATTACCTGCTAAGAATAAAGTGTATTACCTGCTGGGAATTAAGTGTATTATCTGATGGGCATTAAGGGAAATAATGACTGGGCATTAAGTGTAATAATTGCTGGGCATTAAGTGTATTAACTGTATTAGAGTAATAACTGCTGGGCATTAGGTGTATTAACTACTAGGTATTAAGTGTATTAACTGTCGGGGGTCAAGGGAAATAACTGCAGGGCAGTAATGTAATAACTCCTGGGCATTGGTATAATAACTCCTGGGTACTAGTGTAATAACCGCGTCAGTACATCTGGGACTAAAATAAATAACCAGTAAAAAAAAAACAACTTGGGATGTAAGTGTATTATTTGCTGGGAATTAAGTGTATGTTTTGCTGGGATGTAAGTGTATTATTTGCTGGGAATTAAGTGTATGTTTTGATGGGATTTAAGTGTATTATTTGCTGGGAATTAAGTGTATTGTTTACTGGGCATAAATTGTTATCTGCGGGGTATTGATTATTATCGGCTGGGCACTAAGGGGGCAACTCTGGGGAATTAATTACTATCGGCTGGGGCATTAAGTGTATTATTTAAATGTCATTAATTATTAATTATTATCGGCTGGGCATCAAGTGTATTACCTGAGGGGCATTCATTATTATTGGATGGGCATCAAGTGTATTACCTGAGGGGCAATAATTATTAATTATCAGCTGGGCATCAAGTGTATTTTCTGCAGGGCACTAATTGTATTATCGGGTGGGCATTAAGTGAATTATCGGCGGGGCATTAATATTATTACTTGTATAAGCTGGGCATTAAGTGCATTATTTGCGGGATAATGAATTATTATAGTCTGGGCATTAAGTGTATATCGGCTGGGCATTAAGGGAAATAGCGACTGGGCATTAAGTGTATTACCATATCAAAGTAATAACTGATAGTACTAATAGTGTATTAACTACTAGGTAAGAAGGGTAATAACTGCTGGGCGTCAAGGGAAATAAGTGTAATAACTCCTGGGTACTGGGCTGACTTCTCAGTCGGTTACCGGCTCTTTAGCAGAGATGGGCTGCATCTTAATGGGGAAGATGCAGCACTTTTGGGGGAGAAAATTATTAAAAGACTGGAGGAGCTTTAAAACTAGATAATGGGAGGGAGGGAATAAAAATGGATATAATAAATATAGAGCAAGTAACTATAGGGGCGATTAATATTGAGGGCTGTAATACAAAGGGTGATAGAGGGCTCACTACAGTCAATCCAGCCAATCTAGTAAATCAAATCCATCCACTCAATCTATTAAGTAATGTATCAAGTAATGTATCAAGGCCTAATAAAAAAAAAGTAGTTGGGCACCAGAAATGTGTAATAATGTAATTTAAACTAGCACCAAACTTAAATGTATGTACACCAATGCTAGAAGTTTAGCAAACAAATTAGAGGAGCTTGAAGTTATGCTACTCAAGGAGGACTTCGATATAGTGGGAATAACAGAAACTTGGCTAGACAGCTCACATGACTGGGCAACTACTGTACAAGGGTACAACCTGTTCAGAAGGGACAGGATTGGTAGAAGGGGTGGAGGGGTATGCCTATATGTAAAAAACAATCTAACTGTGCACATACGAGATGACATCAATACAGAGGGTTGCGATGGTGTTGAGTCTTTGTGGCTGGAACTGGACAAGACTGATGCTAGTCATAAACTAATGTCAGGGAACTACGAGTGCTGCTCCTTACCGGGGTCGCCAGTGGCGGGGCAGTGCACGGGGTCTTCTTCTCCCTGGCAGGACTCCTGGCGCAGGGGTCGCTGGTGCGCATGCGGGAAATGGACGGCGCGTGTTGCATAAGCTGCGCACGTGTAGTGCGCCTGTGCCCACTTAGCGTCTTCAGGTGTTAGCCAGGCTGGGGGAGGTTCCCAGCACACACCATCCGCCCCTTCGGCTCTGCTGTTGGCTCCTGGATAGGGAAGCTCCATGGTCGTCTCAACAACCAGGGGGTGGTCCTGAGTTTCCTTGGGTATTTAAATTAAGTCAGAGCCTTGGCTTATTGCTGAGTTATTCTACCTCTATGGTGTGATCGCCCAGCCTCCTGTGTGTGAACCTGCTACTTCCTGAACCGTTGCCTGACCTCCTGATTATCGACCCTTTTGGCCTGTCTTTCCGTTCCTGAACCTCGCTGCCTGCCTCGACCCGGATTGAACTTGACCACGCTTTTTGGATTTCCCTCTGGTACCTCGCTTCTGGACTTTTCATATCGTCCTTGCCAAGGGGTTCAACTTTCGGCCCAGCCGTATACTCCTGACAACTAATTGTGGGTGTGTGTTATAAACTCCCAAACATAGGAGATGAAGAGGAAGCTCAACTATATTCCCAATTAGAATAAGTTGGGAAGCAGGGAAATGTTATAATGGGCGACTTCAATTATCTGGAGATTGATTGGTCAAATGGAACCTCTCACTCTATAAGGGGCTGGCCGTTTTCTGAGCCTGTTACGGGACAATTTCTTGGATCAGATGGTTGATGTCCCAACCAGGAAGAAGGCAATACTAGACTTAATAATCTCTAATAATGCGGACCTTGTTGGGGACATAGCGATTAGGAATTCATTGGGTAATAGTGATCACAGGGTGATTACTTTTAATGTTGGGTACAGAAAAGAGAAGTGTGTTGGTCTGACAAGAACACTAAACTTCAGAAAGGCAAACTTTGTTAAGCTGCGTCACCTAGCATGCAACACTAATTGGGACACATATTTCTAACACTGAACACTGACCAGAAGTTGGATTGTTTTAATAACACATTACACAATGCTATTGCAAAATGCATACTACTGGGAAACAAAAATAAAAGATCAAGAATAAAGCCTGCATGGTTACATAAAACGGTAAAACAATACATCAAAGAAAAGAAGATAGCATTTATAAAATATAAGATGGAGGGGACTGCATTGGCATTCCAGAACTACAAGGAATGCAACAAGAGATGTAAACATGAAATCCGGGCGGCTAAAATAGATTATGAAAAGCATATCACCACAGTCAGTAAAAAGAACCCCCAAAAATTCTTCTAGTATATAAACAGTAAAAGGGTAAGAAAGAGCAGGTCGGCCCAATAAAAGACGAAAACGGGAGATTAGTCACAAACGACAGGGAGAAGGCTGAGGTGTTGAATTCATTTTATACAGTGAGAGTGACGGGTTTAATGGGGATAAGAATAAGAATGTGAGTTGCTCAGTGCGTAAAATACCACAGTGGTTGACAGTAGCCGGGGTTCAACAAAGATTTGATAAACTTAATGCAAATAAATCATTAGGACCACATAACTTGCACCTAAAAGGTACTTAAAGAATTCAGCCAGGTTATAGCGAGACTATTATTCCTCATTTTGAAGGACTCCATAATGAATGGCATGGTACCAAGTGACTGGCGGAAGGCTACAGTAGTGCCAATATTCAAAAAAGGGTCAAGATGTCAACCTGGGAACTACAGACCAGTCAGTTTAACATCAATAGTATGCAGGGGATGATAAAGGACTATTTAGTGGATTTTGTTTGTGACAATGGTATTATAAGTGATAATCAGCATGGATTTAGGAAGGGCCGTTCGTGTCAGACCAACCTACTAACATTCTACGAAGAGGTGAGTAGAGATCTGGATGGAGGGAAGCCGGTGGATGTAGTATATCTGGATTTTCCCAAAGCTTTTGACACGGTACCACATAAACGCTTAGTAGACAAGCTGAGCTCTATGGGCATAGATGACATGGTGTGTACATGGATATAGAACTGGCTATAGGAACGTGTCCAGAGAATATTGCTAAATGGCTCTTTTTCAGATTGGTCTATGGTTGAGAGTGGCGTGCCTCAGGGTTCTGTGCTAGGCCCAATACGGTTTAACCTGTTTATTAACGATATCGGGGAAGGTGTTAATAGCCATGTTTCTGTGTTTGCAGATGATTCTAAAATTGGTAGGGTAATAGACACGGACTTAGACACTATAGCATTGCAGAGGGATCTGAATAAAATAGGGGAGTGGGCAACTACATGGCAGATGAGGTTTAATTTTGAAAAATGTAAAGTAATGCATTTTGGGGTCAAAAACAGGCAAGAGGAATACATATTAATGGGTACTCCACTAGGGAAGTCAGAAATGGAAAAAGATTTGGGGGTCATAGTAGACCACAGATTGAACAATAGTCCTGGGTGTTAGTATAATAGTTCCTGGGTATTAGTGTAATAGTTCCTGGGTATTAGAATAATAGTTAGAGTCCCAAAGGTTCTACATACTATGTACCCTGCGGTACCAGAGACATGTTGGCGATGTGAGGGAGAGGTTGGTTCTCTACTGCACATCTTTTGGGAATGCCCGGGAGTGGCTACCTTCTGGTCCCAGATTGCCACCCTAGCACAGAAGATCACAGGTGTGTCCCTTCCACTTACCCCTGCAGCGTATCTCCTCCACCTGACACCGCTTTCGCGGAAAGCATATTAGCGATCCCTTCTGATTCACCTGCTGAATGCGGCGCGGGCATGTATCCCGTCACTGTGGAGGCAGACCCGCCCACCAACAGTGGAGATGTGGGTGAGGAGAGTGGAGGAGATCAGGCTGATGGAGGACCTGACCTCAACAATTCGTAAGACCCAGCACAAATTTGTGGCGACTTGGGCAGCATGGTACGTGTTCAGAGGCTCCTCTGAGTTTCCCCAGGTTAGCCAGGTGTAAATATCGGCGGTGGTGACCGCAGGAAGGAGGCTCCAGTGGTCCAGGACTTGGGTGTTGTCTTCCCCTTCCCTGAATGTCTTGTCTTTTGTGATATGTGTCTATTTCTACTTTCTGCAGTGTAGTTCCTTTCCCTTTGCCCTTCTTGGGTGATCAGGGAACTATCCGCGCCGGTTGCGGGATAGCATCCCTGGTAGAGTTGGTTTGTTTGTTTGTAGTGTATATACGTGAATCTTATGTTAGAAAAACGGAAAAGTCGTGGGAGCACTTGTGCAGGCCCGATAGTATTGTTGTATAAATGTTTAGTATGGGGGTTAGGCCGGGCGCAACTACTCTGTATGTACCATCCCGAAGATGAGTGCAATTGTATGCTGATGCCTGGCCATAAAGGCCCGTTTGTTTTGATCGTTGGCTCTTTATGAGTGCTCTTATGTTTGTGCAAATAAAAGAATTTAAAAAAAAAAGAATAATAGTTCCTGGGTATTAGTGTAATAACTCCCCAGCATTAGTATAATAGTTCCTGGGCATTAGTATAATAGTTCATGGGTATTAGTGTAATAACTCCTGGGTATTAGAATAATAGTTCCTGGGTATTAGTATAAAAACCACTTGAGTACATCTAGGCCTAAGATAAATAAATAACCGATCAAATATATATTTTTTTTAAATGTCTTCCATGAGTGGTTATGCTACCCGGTGCACATTGTGCGCAATGTATGCGTTTCTTGAACAGGCGTTCGATGGTGAATATCCCCCAAACCCGTGACTATACATACTACTCCCCGATGCATCTCACCTACTCACGTATTGACTATCTATTCGTAAGGCATTCTGACTTTTCCCTGGTACGTGCCGCCTCAATGGGCCATATCTTGTTTTCTGACCACGCCCCTGTACATATTGAGGTTGATCTCGGGCCGCCGCTGACCCGGAGCTCCACCTGGAGCTTAAACGAATCCTTGCTGCAGAATATGGCGACCAGCGCAGATCTGGAGTCGTCCTTGAGACCTTACTTTCTGCACAACGACACGCCATCCATCGACCCGCTTGTACTCTGGGAGGCACATAAATGTGTTATTAGGGGAGTCCTAATCAAGCATGGGTCTCGCCGGAAGAGAGAGAGCGCGAACTCCCTAGCGCACTTTTTCACCAGGCTTCACACCTTTGAGACATTCCACAAGCAATCCCTGGCACGCACCTATCAACAGGAACTCCTTCAGGTTAGACTGGAACTTGAAGTGACATTAAACCCTCAGATTTTTTAACATAAACCAATACTGTAATGTGTGCCTTACTGTAATCCATGGTAGTTTCCGTGCTCTTGGCTGCTCTTCCTTTTAAATCTGTATCTCTTCTCATGCTGGGGGAGAACTTCCCTTGCAGCCGAGTGCCTCTTCCTGTAGTGCTGGCTCAGGTTGTGAACCTGCAGACAGACACCATGTATCCATTCCAGAGACAAGGCAGTCCGCTGCAAAACAGAAGTTCTGCCCAGCATGAGAAGAGATACGGATTTAAAAGGAAGAGCAGCAAAGAGAAGGGAAACAACCATGGATTACAGTAAGGCACACATTACAGCAAGGCTTAAAATTTCAAGTCTAGACCTACTAGCCAGGCAAAAACCTTACTCTCCACCAGTTGTCCCACCAAACCTTGCCCAGGTCCGCCTCCAACCCCACACCACTGACAGGAGCTGCTCTGCTCTTAAATTTCCACTCGCCCTCACCTTATTTTTATTCGCAAAATGCGAGCAGGCGAGTGGAAATTTTAAGCCCTGCATTACAGTATTGTTTTATGTTAAAAAATCTGAGGGTTTAATGTCACTTCAATTACATTTTGTTCTCCAAGGCGGCAGCGCCTTTTGCGCGGTAAACGTTCGCTTTATGAGTTCTCTAACAAACCGGGTAGACTGTTGGCATCAGCTTTCAGAGGCCCCCGCTCAACAACCTACATCTCACACCTGACCTCTAGTATAGGGAGGAAACTTTATTCCTCTTTGGAAATGGCCATGGAATTTGCGACTACTACAGTAGACTTTACAACCTGGCAGAAACTCCGGGTGAAAGCGATGCGCAATCAGGTGATGCAGCGGGTGCCTATATCAGGGACTCCGGCATACCTTCTCTATCCCGGACAGAGAGCGCTCTGTTAGAGGGGCCATTTACCCCTGAAGAATTGACCCTGGCGCTCAATCTAAAGCTGGCAAAGCCCCAGGCCCCAACAGTTTCACCCTTCCCTATTACAAACAGTTCTCCCACATCCTCTCCTCCCATTTCCTTATTGCGTTCAATGCTATCCTGCTGGGCTCCCAGCTGCCCGTTTATTCCCTGCGGGCCCACATTGCATTTATCCCCAAACCTGACAAAGACCAATCCCAGTGTGGTAATTAGAGACCCATATCCCTCTTGAATTTGGACTTGAAACTTTTCGCCAAAATGTTAGCTAATCGACTTATGCCATACATCCCCGCCTTGATAAACACAGATCAGGTGGGCTTTGTCCCCCTCTGGGAAGTGCGAGACAACACCACTAGGGTGCTCAACTTAGTCCATTCCTCCCGATCGTGCACGACTCCTCTGATGTTGCTTTCCACGGATGCGGAGAAGGCGTTCAATCGGGTAGACTGGCGATTTCTCTGGGCGACCTTGCACCATGTGGGGCTGGGAGAGGGGAGGATGATTACGGTATTGTACTCCTCCCCTAAGGCGGCGGTGCACGTGAACGAATCTAGATCAGTCTTCTTCCCTATAGCCATCGGCACGAGGCAGGGTAGCCCCCTCTTGACACTTATATGCATCCTAACCTGACGCTTGAACCCTTCCTCTGCAGAATTAGATCAGAACCGTCTGTCCATGGCCTAATTAAACCTCACTCGGGCGAACACAAATTAACTGAATTTGCAGATTACCTGATTTTCTTTCTCACCCACCCCTTGGAATCGATTCCAGTGCTGCTGAAAGAGTTGGATGTTTATGGGTCTCTTTCTAGCTTCAAAATCAATCTGACAAAATCGGCAGCACTGAACGTGTCTCTACCCTGGGGTTTTGGGGACCTTGCATGCTGCTTCCCCCTTCGCATGGACGGATGGCTCATTAAAATACTTAGGCACACACCTATCCGCAGACTGCAAGACCCTTTTCGATCTCAACTTTACCCCTTTACTCCAAAAAACGAAACAAGATCTGATAGCATGGTGATCGTTGACGCTTTTGTGGTTCACCGGGTAAATTCTTTAAAAATTAACGTCTGGCCGAAATTCCTTTACTTGTTTCAGGCCCTCCAGATCACCACCCCTGGTTCCTACCTCTTTCAACTGAGGAGAATACTAACCATCTTTATTTGGGCAGACACCCCTTCCCGCCTACGACATACCCTGCCGACTCTCGCTAAGAACTCTGGAGGCGTTGGCCTCCCAGACTTAGGCAAATACTACAAGGTGGCCCTACTTACTAGAGTAAGTAGGTGGTTTGGTGCTGTCACCAAACGTCTAAAAGCTGGTTCTCTATGGAGGAGGAAGACTCCCCGTCCCCGCTTGCTGGATTGCCCTGGTTGTCAGCCTCCCTACCCCACTCACTACACACTCATACTACAATCGTCCCGACCGTTATCCAATCTCGGTCAATAGTCAAGACTTTCTGTCGCCCTTCCCCTCACCTATGACGCCGCTCCTTGGCAACTCAGATTTTCCGCCGGGAATGAGAGGGGGCAGACTGAATCGCCTATACGAGGCGCAAGTCTTCCGAGTTGGGGACTTTGATTCTAGACAACAAAAAGAAAATAACACAGCGCTCTCTCAGGGATGCAGGGTGTGCGTGGATGCAAATGGTGTGGATTGCTGCTCAAAATACAGGAGGAGAACCCTGTGAACGTAATAATGAGGCACTAAGAGCGCAAATCCGGAATTATAAATGCTGTGATTTGGATATATGTAAAAAAATTAAGAACTTACTTGTGGTGTCAGGGATCCGGGCGCGGTGGCGATTCTGGTGCTGCAGGGAGTGTTGGATGAAATTGTTCGATTTCCAGTGGTCTCCAAATGGTGGAGTAGGGGTGAAATAGGATTTTTTTTTAGGGGTTGTTCATGGCGGCTAGGAATGGTGTCATCAGTTATAGTAGTAAGCTCAGGGGTTAAGGGCTAAGGCAGAGAGCAGATTGGATGCTATGTGTGCCGAAGGGCTGATGTGGGAGCTGACTCTGGTCTTCGTTTGGTGTTTGTTCTAGATGTGATGGAGTGGAAGTGACAGTCGGTTAGGAAGGGGAGTGCACGGGGCCGTGTACAATGAGCAACGCGTTTCAAGGAGATCCTCTTTCTCAAGCTCGGAGATAGAAGGTGGGTAACATTGGCGGGAGATTCACCGGGTTTAAAAAGAAAAAGTGGGCGGAGTTTTACGGGTGAAGTGTGCTGCAGTCGGCTGGCTCGAGCTGAAATTGAACACTGTTTTGCGTGTGTGGATAGTGAGGGGGGATCCTGATGGGTGATAAGGGGTGTTCATGTGTGGCCATGGTTAGTAATGTATGTGGGTTAACTGGGATTTGTTTGGCGGTCATCAGCCAGGTTTGTTTTTTTAATGACAGGTGGGCGGAGCTACGGGGACGGACAGTGTGAAAGACATAGTGCCGTGTATGAGTATTTGTATTTGAAATGTGAACTATCTGGCGTTGTGGATTATGGGGGAAAAAAAGCAATGATTGGTACATGGGAACGGACAGTGGTAAAGGGAACGGACAGTGGGAAGGGCATAGTGCAGTGTGTGAATATTTGTATTTGGAATATAAACTATCTGGCGTTGTGGATTTATGGGGAAAACCGCAATGATTAGTACATGGGTATGGGTGGGATGGGCATTAGGCTAGCTAAAAAGAATTGGGAGATAAGTTAATTAAAATTCAATAAAGTTCAATTTTGTTGGTATTATGTGTTGTGTTTTATTAAAAAGGATAAAAACGGATTTAAAGAGGATTTAAAAAGGACTAAAAAATGTATGCGACTCTGTCTTTGGTGGCTGATGGAACCGAGCAGCTACTGATTGGTAGCATAAGGTGCTCTATGTTAATGGGGACTGGGGTATGGGGATGCAAAAATGGTTAATGTAGTTGGATCAGATGAGGGTGAGAATCTCCAACTCCTCATTCAGTTCATTGGGAACTAAAGTGTTAAGCTGGTATATCCAGTACGTTTCTCTCCTGCATAGCCACTGGAAACGCTCGGGTGCCGAGTAGTGTTCGGGAATGTACATGGTACACGGCACCGTGCACTCCTTCCTAACCGACTGTCACTTTCACTCCATCACATCTAGAACAAACACCAAACGAAGACCATGGAGTCAGCTCCCACATCAGCCCTTCGACACACATAGCATCCAATCTGCTCTCTGCCTTAGCCCTTGACCCCTGAGCTTACTACTATAACTGATGACACCATTCCTAGCCGCCATGAACAACCCCTAAAAAAAATCCTATTTCACCCCTACTCCGCCACTTGGAGACCACTGGAAATCGAACAATTTCATCCAACACTCCCTGCAGCACCAGAATCGCCACCGCGCCCGGATCCCTGACACCACAAGTAAGTTCTTCACCTTTTTAAAAAACATTTTTTTACATATATCAAAATCACACCATTTATAATTCCGGATTTGCGCTCTTAGTGCCTCATTATGACTTTCATTCTAGAGACTAGGTTGGCTTTCCATGGGCGAAGTACAAGCGAGCGCAATTCAAATCCAACATTTTTTGTGCTCCATCCCCACCCCCCAATCTTTATTGCGCCTTTGACGACATTAGAGCAGCTATGTCGGGATGGCTCCTCAACTCGCCATGTTGTTAGTCAGTCCGGGGGGGGAGGGGATGTGCAGCTTTGCCCTAGGCAAGGTAGCATCGCCGCCCTCAGCAAATCTGCCGCTCCAGGCAAACCCCTAACCCCTTGTTTGCCTCGCGGCAGATACGCCCCTGGTTATATAGCCAAGTGGGAAAAAGACCTTGCCATGCATTTCACTCAAGAGCAGAAAGATCGCATATACTTAATGACTCACAAATCCTCTATTGCATGCAAGGTCCAGGAACTCAGCTATAAGATAGTTTCCAGGATGTACAGAGTACCAACGCTGCTGCATACAATGTTTTCTCAGGTTTCGCCTCTGTGTTGGCGCTGCCGAAAGGCCCTGGGATCCCTTTTCCACATTTTCTGGACATGTCCGAAGGTGTCTCCCTTCTGGGATCAGGACCTGGAAATCATCGAACAATTGACCATGATGAAGCTTAAAAACGACCCGGCGACATGCCTGCTACACCTTTCAGACAACCCTATCAGCCGATACAAATCCTCCTTGGCCGTCCCCCTGCTGAACGCTGCTCGGGCATGCATCCCTATATTGTGGAAACGCACGACCCCCCCATCCCTCTGTGTCTGGATGGCTAAGGTTGACAACCTATATCACATGGAAGAACGATCCGCCTCCCTCAAAAATACTGAGGGGAGATTCGGGTTCACCTGGAGCCCGTGGACAGCTTTCCGGTACTCGGACACCTACTCCCGGGTAATGCTGTGGCCCCCCCAGAGTGACTCTGGCCAAGGTCCCCCTTCCTTCTTGGTTTCTACTTTGCTCGAATATATTAACTATTATGCTTATCTTAACTTTCACCAGTGCTTTAAGATGTCTACGGAAATATTGCATCAGCCTACATGATCGAAACAATTGACACACAAATCTTAACACGACCTTATTTTATGTTCCTGTACGATCCACATGACATGTGGCTTCCGTGCCTCTCCCTCTCCCTGTGATTTCCTCTGATCAGATTTACACTCTGGATGGAGATGCACATGCTCTCTTAGTCATAATACTTGGGACCTGCTGGTCATATAGTACGCGGACGTTGCGTGCACCGACAACCATTCCATTGCATTGTACATTTCAGCGTTGTTACTCTAAACTTCTCTGCTCTGGATTAGCGGTGCACTCCTACGTATCGCTTACCGTACAATTGTTAAATTGAGATTGTGTCTCATGTATATTACTACATTTCAATAAAGACGTTTTGAATTTTTTTTTTAATATATATATATAGATTTATTGAAATTTGGGAGGCCCAACCCGCCCTGTTTCTTGTGGAGTTTTTTTGCAATTCTTAGTTTTGTGTTACCCCAGATGAACGCCATGGTTCGATTGTGAAAGGAGCTTAACGCATATCCCGGGATCCCAACTGGTAGAGTTCTGAAGAGGTACAGTAATTTTGAGAGAATGGTCATCTTAACGCCATTAATCCTCCCGATCCAAGATAGATAGTGAACTGACCAGGAAGATAATTCCCTGAGAGTTCTGAAAACGGGAATATAATTGGCCTTATTAAAAGGGAGCTATAGACTTTGGTTAAGGAGATTCCGAGATAATCGAGATGAGAGGTTTGCCAGTGAAATGTAAAATTCCGTTTTAGAGAGCTCACCGTCTCCTGCGGTAATGTTATGTTAAATGCCACTTATTTCTCCTCATTAATGGAAGGGTTGGAGACTTGGCGAACGAGTTCAGTATGGACAGTAAGTTGGGAAGAGTGATATGAGATTGAGTAACTGTGAGAAGGAAGTCGTCTACAAACATATTAAGTTTATATTCGGTATCACCAACCAATACGCCATGCATGTTCAGATTTTGACGTATAAGATGCGCCAAAGGTTCCATGGCAAGAACGCACAAAATCGGGGAGAGAGGGCATCCCTGTCTCATACCCCTATTGATACTAAATTGTCGGGAGGAGTAGTGAAGGTAACGCACGCTAGCGGAGGGGTTATTATAGAAGGTTTGAAGCCACTGTTTGGAAGATCAGAGGGAATCCCCACTTCCCTAGGATGTAGTACAGATATTCCCAGGAAATGTTATCAAAGGTCTTTTAAATGTCTAGGAATAACAGCATACCTGGGGTCCTAGTCTGATGCATACTTTTCATCAGTTGAATGAATGATCTCCGGGGTGTTATCAGAGGTTTGATGGTGAGGAACAAAACCCACCTGGTCCTTATGGATTAGCTGCTCCAGGAAGCTATTGATTCTGGCTGCCAAGATTTTAGAGAGTAATTTGATGTCTACGTTTAGAAGGGAGATGGGCCGATAGCTTTGGGGATCCATATTGTCCATAAGGTTTAGGTCCTGGTTTAGGGAGCATAACTACCTGAGCCATTGACGAGGGATGGAATTGCGGGCAGGTTTTTAGGTGGTTGAATAACGTTGTCAGATGGGGTGCCAGAAGGTCAGAGTATTTTTTGTAGTATAGTGCCGAAAACCTATCAGGGCCTGGGGATTGGTTAGATTTCCATACCGACCCCAAGCGTTCCAACTCTGCATAGAGATGGCGAATTTTGTGCTCACGGTCTTTCTTTCTTCGGCAGGCGAGTTGTATAAGACCCCCTCAGATTGTCGCTTTGTAGGCCTCCCATAAAGAGAGAGTGGGGAAGAAACAGTCTACGTTTTCGTAAAAATATCTGTGTATATAACTGCGGACGAGTTCCGCTAAATCCGCAAAGGTCAGCAAGGAGTAATTCAGTCTCCAGACATACGAGGTTGGACTCGCGCACAGAGAGGCACAGCAAAGGAGGACTGGCGAATGGTCCGACCAGGGAACAGAGTATTTTGGCCAAATTGACCAAGGGCAGGACCGCTTGAGTCATGAATATATGATCGATTCTAGAGAAACTGTTGTGTGGGTTGGAATAAAACGTAAAGCCCCTAGCGGTGGGATTTTTCTCTCTACAGATGTTCAATAGGGCATGCTCCAATAGGAGAGTGTTCAGTAGGCATATGTTTCCATCGTCAGAAGTCTCAGTTGTGGGAGGGCCATCTTGGTCAGCTGCTCTCTAGTGCCACCCTGTGATAAGGGTTTTAAATGGTAATACACTCAGTTTTCACTATTGCACTGCCTTTGAGATAAAGATGGTAAAAAGTCGGTAAAGAGTTTTTGGGATTCTTTAAAATTATGCCAAAGATATACAAACATAAGCCAAGTACAAATGTAAAACAGGAATAACACAGGTGTGGACAACATTTCCAAGATTTACATTGAAAAGAAAATAATAGTCACAGAATGTAATCACTGAACACATCACCCTTTGGGTTGCTTTACAATGTACTTTAACCAACTGGTAGATAAGAAGAAGGTAAGCATCTCCTTCCAATTTTTCCTTTGTTTCTTAAAACAGTTGTTATAGAAAGTAGAAACACAGAGTTAAAGTTTTTTTTTTTTTTACAGTTTAAGAGACAGGAAGGTGGAGGAACTACACCACCTATCGAAGGCTCATCCAGGAAGGAGATGGATGCCTTCTCCAGTTACGCATTACTCTCATCTTCTGCCTCTTGCATTTGAAGTCAAGGATCGGTATTCCTGTGAGCATGTGAAATATATCCATATGTTTATTTTGAAAATAAACCAAGTGCAACAAAATAGTTTGTTTCTCAAATACAAAGTTGCAGTGAGGTTTTCCATATGTTTAATTTGAGAAAAAAATAGGATTTTTGTACTCACCGTAAAATCCTTTTCTCTCCGTTCATTGAAGGACACAGGGCAACAGATCGTAGATCCTGAATGGTAGGGTATATCGCCACCTGCAGGAGTAGGACGCTAGGCACATAACAAAAAGACAAGACAGCCTAGGGGCGGCCCCTGCTGGTGGCCCAACCCCTCACTTGCTGACAAGTCTCCAGTAAGTAACAAGCAGTTAGGAGTGCACACCCCATAAAAGAGGGCGGGGCCTGTGTCCTTCAATGAACGGAGAGAAAAGGATTTTACGGTGAGTACAAAAATCCTATTTTCTCTCCCGTTCATTGAAGGACACAGGGCAACAGATCGTAGATCCTGAATGGTAGGGACGTCACCAAGCAGTAACACACTGAGGGATGGGCAACAACAAACAAAAACACCCAAAAGACCCCTCAAAGCGCCGCCTGCAACACCTTGCGCCCCAAACCAGCATCCGCCGATGCGAACACGTCCACCTTGTAAAATTTAACAAAGGTGTGAACAGAAGACCAAGTAGCGGCCTTACAAACCTGAGAAACAGAGGCCCCATGGCGGAAAGCCCAGGAAGCCCCAACAGCCCTAGTAGAATGGGCAGTAACAGGAAATGGAGGCTCACGCCCCTTAACGGCGTACGCCTGAGTCACAACATTACGAATCCACCTAGAGATGGTAGCCGCCGACGCGGCCCGACCCTTACGAGGACCCTCCGTGAGCACGAACAGGGAGTCGGTCTCGCGGAAAGAAACCGTAGCTTCCAAATAAACACGAAGAGCGCGAACCACATCCAAACAGTGGAGCGCACGCTCCTTCCTATGAACCGGCTTCGGACACAGGGAAGGTAAGACAATGTCCTCATTCAGATGGAATGCCGACACAACCTTCGGCAGGAACGCCGGCCGAGGACGGAGAACCGCCTTGTCCCGATGCAAAACCAGCAACGGGGACTTGCAGGACAAGGCAGCCAACTCCGACACCCGCCGAACGGAAGTGATGGCCACCAAAAAGGCCACTTTCTGTGATAAAGATATAAGCGGAATCTCCCGAAGAGGTTCAAACGGGGAGTCCTGCAACACGGAAAGCACGAGATTCAAATCCCACGGAGCCAAAGGCGTGCGGACAGGGGGAGCAATGCGTGTCACCCCCTGAACAAAAGTGCGAACCAGAGCATTAGACGCCAAAGGCCGCTGGAAAAGCACCGCCAAGGCAGAGATTTGGCCCTTCACAGTACTCAAGGCCAGCCCCTGAGCCATCCCGCACTGCAGGAACGCAAGGATCCTGCTGATGGAAAACAAACGTGGGGACAAGGCCCCAGCCTCACACCAGGCAAAATAGTCCCTCCAGGTACGATGGTAAATTTTCCTGGAAACCGCTTTGCGTGCTCTGAGCATAGTGGAAATGACCGCATCGGACAACCCCCGGTCCCTCAGGACCTGGCTCTCAACAGCCACGCCATCAAAGCTAGCGACTGTAAAGAAGGATGGAACACAGGACCCTGGGACAGAAGATCTGGGCGCAGAGGCAGGCGCCACGGGGCGTCCACCACCAGCTGAATCACATCTGCATACCACGCCCGCCGAGGCCAATCCGGGGCCGCCCTCGACCGCGATCCGATGGAGCAGCCGAGGCAACAGATACAGGAAAGGCGTAAATCAGGCCATAGTGGCCCCAAGGGGCCACCAGTGCATCCACGCCCTCTGCCCAGGGATCCAGAGCTCCCCGACAAGGCAGGGGACGGCAAAGTTAGGGCCCGCTTCTTAGATGGGCGCTGCGTCAAGGCACGCTCCATGCGCGTCACAAACCCATCCATGACAGAGGAAAAGGCTTCCAGGGACAACGCGGTACCCGCGGTACCACCCACCGCCCCAGTAGCACCAGAGGGGCGCACGGCGACAGACAAAGCACCGCAGGCGTACAGGCTGCACAAAGAGGGGATCTAGAGAGGTCCGCAGAGCGCAGCCCACAACCCTCACAATGCAATACAGGAGTGTCATCCCTGCGATCCATTGCCCCCGCAGCAAAAACACCCCACAGACCAGAGAACACGTCAGCCTGTCACCCTGGGGACACTTGCTAGAAGAAAAATCAAGTCAAACGGAAGAAAGGAAAAAAATTCTTCAGAGAGTATTTTTTAGCTCCTTACTCCTGACGCTAGGCAAAAAACTGGAGACTTGTCAGCAAGTGAGGGGTTGGGCCACCAGCAGGGGCCGCCCCTAGGCTGTCTTGTCTTTTTGTTATGTGCCTAGCGTCCTACTCCTGCAGGTGGCGATATACCCTACCATTCAGGATCTACGATCTGTTGCCCTGTGTCCTTCAATGAACGGGAGAGAAACACAGTTTTATCGATGGGAGAGTCTCTCGCCTCCAGAATGAAGGGATACAAGTCCTAGGCACATTCACTAGCTGGATGAGCAGTGAACACCTATATCTGCACCACGGGGGTGGAGACAGGTGCACTAAGCAGCAGTTTGGTCCCCTAGGTTGATATCTGTCAACTCGTCTAAGTATTTGTTGACTAGCTCCCAAAAAGTATTGGCATTGCCATAAAATGTGAGGGATCATACCCTCATGTTTACCACATCTCTAACAAAGTACAGATATATTGTATGAATATCACTGGGGTCCTATACTAATGGGTCAGAATCTTGTACCCAGTTTCTTGAAGTCTACTCAAGATGGAAGATGAGAAATACAGAATATTGGGGGCGTGGCTTGAGGAAGATGGTCACATATTGAGTGTGATCCGGACAAAGAGGGGAGACTTTAGCCTTTTCTTCAGCACGAGATGGGGAAGATTGGTCGCCAGACCCCAGCGGTTAAGCCCCCATCCGCACAATCCTCCCTCTCAATCCCTGCGATGTTTCACTCTCAGCGGTCAGAGACGCCAGAAAGCTCTCAGTGTTCTGACCACGAGGCCTTGGAGGCTGATGGGCCGGAAAACCGAGCGACAGATCAGGTGCCTTCTTACATCAGCCAGCTGCCTCAACGTGCAGATCTGGTTTCTGTGGTGGCTGAGATCAAAACTGTGCTCTCTGCGGCGGTAGCGGATCTCCGCTCCGACATTAAAGTGGTGGCCCGGCTCACAGTAGTGGAACAAGCCAGTACCTGCAGAGACACGGCGCTGCAGTCCACCAAGCTGCTGGTATCCTCACACAATCAACACCTGCTTGATCTAAAGAGACATGTGGAGGATCTGGACATTCGTGGTCACAGACGCAATCTACGACTTAGGGGGCTCCCAGAATCGGTGGAACCTGATGGGCTCCAGCTGGCATTGCAAGCCATCTTCAATGAGCTACTATCCAGACCCCCTGAATACCCAATCGATCTGGGAAGAGCACACGGGGCATTACGCTTGCGTGGCCGAGACTCAGACCAGCCAAGAGATGTCGTGTGCTGTTTTGTCAGTTTTCAACTGAAAGAGGAGATTCTACAACATTCCAGGAGGCGGGAGTCTGTCACTTATAACGAAGCTGAGATTCAGATCTTCCAAGATCACAGGGCTTTGTGCCCTCTCCTGGCTGACCTCCAACTGCGCAACATTTTCAGCCTCTAGCTCGGGGCGCATGGCACTCCTGAGAACACCTGCGGATCTCCAGGCCTTCTGTGATATACTGCATCTGCCTCAGATCTCATTACGAGATTGGCTACGCTGAATTTCACCTACTGGAAGGCTGGTACGACGACTTGGAACCTGGCCTAGGGTTGCCGTCAGCGGCGGCTAATTTATCGAGGAGCCCGCGACCCCGCAGAGCTTTGGCACGTGGCTCGTCGCCACCTTCTCCATCATCATCTTGTATGGAGCCCCTAGACAGAGAAGACGACGGAGCTCCGAACGGCCTGCCCAGTGAGGTTGCCCCCTTTTTTGATTCCTCTACATACGTACATCTGCAGTGTTTGTTTTTTTATTGTTATGGAGTACGGACCCTGCTCATGTTTAAAGTGAGATTGGAGAACACAAAGCAAGAAAACAATTTATTTTTCTTTTTGTTTTGGCTGTACCACCCTACTTTTTGAACGGCTGTTTTCTTCCATTGTTATGTTCCCAGACACTTCTATGTAACAGCCATGTTAGCTGGACCCTATGCTTCCGGAGTCCCTCAAGGATCTCTCTGGATTTGCATATTACATGACTATGGCACTATGTTACATGGTCTACGCTGTGTTTGTACCCCTTTGCTAATAGTGACATGTGGATTATGTATAGTTTCATGCCTTTGGTGTTAATAGCCGGTTTATAATTCTCCTAACCACCCTCAGGTGTGGACTCTTGCGGTCCGCATTTCGTTATGAGATTACTCTTGTTGTTGTCACCAGTTACATTTTGATTATTATTTTGCACTGATTTTAGTTAATAAATATATATATATTTTTGCACATTATTGTTATTTATTTAGTCTTCAAGTTAGCGCAAAGAAAAACTTGAGTTATTAGTTGATATGTGAAAATAAGTTGGGAATCTCCTTAATTACAGATCCTGGGCTTTTTTCATAAATACAAAGTGAACATTTTGACATCCCTGTTCTCCTGTTGTATGATACTTAACGGGATCAGGGAAACCTATACCTCCAATTAGTTTGGACTACGGGAGGATGTGGTAGTCCAGTCTAGACCACTTCTTAGTCCAAATGAAGTTGGAAAACTCCACATGTAGTTTTATTAGATATGAGGGGCAAAACATAATCAGGAGGGTTTAAAAACAAGTAAAGCACACAATGTAAGACATTCATTTTTAGGATAGCATTTTTACCAAACTATGTATAAGTGTCTTTGTGCCATCTTTATAGATCCTTTTAAATGTTTTATATATATATATATATATA
>NW_017308259.1:145207-146200 GCF_000935625.1 Nanorana parkeri | reverse complement strand
AAATTAAAGTAGCAGAGGGGGTTGTTAATCAGTTTCAGCTGCTTTGGTGTTAATGAAATTAACAGGTGCACTAGATGGGCAACAATGAGACGACCTCCAAAACCGGAATGGTTTTACACGTGGAGGCCACTGACATTTTTTTCCCTACTCCTCTTTTCTGACTGTTTTTCACTAGTTTTGCATTTGGCTAGTCAGTGTCACTACTGGTAGCATGAGGCAATACCTGGAACCTATAGAGGTTGCACAGGCATGCCAGCTCCTCCAGGATGGCACATCAATACGTGCCATCGCCTGAAGGTTTGCTGCATCTCCCAGCACAGTCTCAAGAGCATGGAGGAGATTCCAGGACACAGGCAGTTACTCTAGGAGAGCTGGATAGGGCCGTAGAAGGTCCTTAAAGGAGAACTATGGGGTTCTATCTTTTCTTTATTACTGCATTCCTTAGGCTAAATAAGTAAATTGTGTAATTTACTCCTATTAGCCAAAATGCACCCTAAGCCTGTAAACCCTTCTTAGGGTGGGCGGGGCTAAGCGCCGCAATGAGGAGAGATCCTGACAATACTGTCGGGATCCTCCCCACTGATCGTCGTCACTATGACTGACTGTGATTCTTGAGAGCTGCTGCGCGTCCACGAATATATGGACATGCGCAGCAGCTCTCTCCTTCCCTGCCCGTCCCCGTCCTCTGTGCCAGCCTTCCAGACACGCTGCTGTGTAGCCCTTGATCCCCTCCCTCCTCCTCTCCATCTGCCCCGCCTACTTCACTTGTAGTGTGCAGTGCATTGAGAAGACCTTGTCCCGGGTCAGAAGCTCTCTCTTCATAATTTATCACAGATGGGCAAGTCCATATATGGTGAATGATGTCACTGGGGATCCCTGCTGATCGGATGCTTACAAGTCTGCAGGGATCCCCAGTGACATCATTCACCATATATGGACTTGCCCATTTATAGTAAATGCTGAAGAGCGAGCACCATTTCTCCTCTCTCATCA
>NW_017308259.1:143146-145092 GCF_000935625.1 Nanorana parkeri | reverse complement strand
TGAATGATGTCACTGGGGATCCCTGCTGATCGGATGCTTGCCAGTCTGCAGGGATACCCAGTGACATCATTCACCATATATGGACTTGCCCATTTCTGGTAAATGATGGAGAGAGGGATGGCTCTTTATCCCCTCTCTCTCTCCCCCTGTGTGACGCTGACATCCTAATTACTGGGGATCGCTGATGAGAGCGGGGAAAGAGCACTGAATGTGCAGGGAGGCCGAGTCCGTTTATTTCTTACAGTCTCTTGCTGCTGCCTTTTCACTTCAGACTCCGCCTCCCGCTCACAAATGCCAGCGTGCACACGCTGACAAAACACAGCTGTGCACGATGATAGGAAGCACGGCCACAGCAATGGGATAATTTTTTTTAAAAGCTGTGGAAGGGCTGGATCAACGGTTAACGCCCATTAAGAGGAAAGGAGCTCGGAGCAGGGCTGAAGATGGCCGTTTACTACAGGTTTTGAGAATTTTATCTGTGATGTGCTGCGACTTTAGAAAAAAGGAAGAATGCTACTACAATCAAGGTAAGGGGTATTTTTATTTGCCCTTAGGTCATAATTCTCCTTTAACCCATCAGCAGGACCGGTATCTACTCCTTTTCTGCAAGGAGGAACAGTATGAGCACTGCCAGAGCCCTACAAAATGACCTCCAGCAGGCCACTGGTGTGAATGTCTCTGACCAAACAACCAGAAACAGACTACATGAGGGGAGCTTGAGGGCCCGACGTCCACTAGTGGGCCCTGTGCTCACAGCCCGGCACCATGGAGGTCGATTGGCATTTGCAGCCAATTCCTTGAGGATGAAGGAACTGGTACCATTGAATCGCCCCTGTGCTCGCCTGACCTGAATCCAAGAGAACACCGCTGGGAAATTATGTCTCTGTTCATCCGACGCCATCAGGTTGCACCTCAGTCTGTTCAGGAGCTCAGTGATTCCCTGGTCCAGATCTGGGAGATACCTCAGGACATAATCCGTCGTCTCATTGGGAGCATGCCCCGACGTTGTCAGGCATCCATACAAGCACGTGGGGGGCCATACAAACTAATGAGTACCATTTTCAGTTGCTGCAATGAAATTTCAGCAAAACGGACTAGCCTGCTGCATCATTTGTTCACTTTGATTTTTGGGGTGTCTTTGAATTCAGCCCTCTGTCGGTTGCTAATTTTTAATTTCCATCAAATGATGTGGCATCCTTTTGTTCCTAACACATTACCCAGTCCAGTATACAGTAGATATCCAGCATGATATTTTTTCCCCATTGATATCTGATGTGTTCTCAAAGTGTTCCTTTAATTTTTTTGAGCAGTTTATCTGTGCACTCCTCATCTTACCTGTCTCTTTAACCACATTAAACGAGGGGGCTCACTCTCTCCATTCATGCTAACAGCAAACGTGGTAATGGTACCCAAACTCGATAAAGATTCTCAGTGCTGGTCGAATTACCATCTTATTTCGTTGCTGACATGAAAATCTTCATGATGAAAATCTTGGCATGTAGACTGAACACTTTTCTTGCCCAATTGATCAGTTAAGATCAAGTAGGCTTTGTCCCGAAACGTTAAGCTGGAGACAGTATACATAAGGCTCTTTAACTCACCTGGTACACACACGGCCCAAGAAATGTTGCTAATGTCACTTGACATTTCTAAAGCTTGTGACACTCTTTCTTTGTAAGATTTAACTGCTGCCCTGCATTGTTTTGGCTTTGGTTGAGATTTTATGTCCTGGATATCAGCCCTTTATAGCTTCCCTCAAGTGAAACGCAGATATTATGGTTTTGAATCTACTTTATTTCCTATCCATCGTGGCACTCGACAAGGTTGTCCGCTCTCTCCGATTTTGTTTATATTGGCCTTGGAGTCTCTGGCCGAAACTATAGGTAATAATGTAAATATCAAAGGTGTGGAGCTGGCATTTGTCTATCATAAATATATATATATAT
>NW_017308259.1:136171-142913 GCF_000935625.1 Nanorana parkeri | reverse complement strand
TATATATATATATATTTATATATTGGCGGATGACATTTTATTTACAGGTCACCTCTTCTACCGTATCCCTCCCTAATCTTTTCCGAGATTTAGACCCGTTTGCCTCCTTCTTGGGCCTCCGTCTGAACCAATCTAAATCCCTATAGGTTTCCTTGTCTAAATCTACTGACTCCACCATATATTGTTCCTATTCATTCCAATGGCCGACTACCTGGGTATTGTGCTTACTCCTCATTACCATCGACTTTATAAAGCTAATTTTCCCCACTCTTTAAACACCTACATTCCCTCCTGGCAACATTTCCCTTTATCATGGTTTGGTCGCATTAACGCAGTGAAGATGTCATATCTCCCTAAACCCATATATCCGTTTAGAGTATTTCCTGTTGCTATCCTGGCCCACATTCTTCTAATTCAACAATGCAAAATTCTACAATTTAAATGGGTGAATCTAAACCTTGAATATGGAAAGTGTTACTTTCCTCAAAACTCTCAGGAGGGCTGGCAGTCTTCAACATTCATAACTATTACCTTGCAGCAAATATTGCACCTTTGGTTACTATACATGTGACTGCTACCTCTTCCAATGTGGGCACTGTTAACCCTGACTGTCGCACAATTCCTATTGCATCAATTCCCTGGCTTCCTGCTAAACTCCAACCTAAAGACCTGAACTCCATTTTTCGCCACATGTTAAGTATTTGGGACTCTGTTAAATTTTCTAGTGGTCTTGCCTCTCCCTTTCTTCCCTTGTTGAAGCTTTTCCACTCTCCCTTATTCCCACCTGGCCGAGATTACTTCTCTCAATTCCGTTGATGGATGGCCCAAAGCTTTCATGATGTATATTCTCTGTTGACTTCTTCTGGCATTAAAAGTTTTAAAAGCCTCCGAGACTCTCATAATATCCCATTACGGGAACATTTTAACTATATTCAACTTAAACACTTTATTTCCTTCCTTATCTGTAGGCATCCCTCCTCTTATACACTTGTTTGAGCACAAATGCCGTTCTAATCCTTACGCAAGGAGTATTATTTCTCTCCTTTTTAAACCATTTCATTCAAATACATTCACAAAATAAGCAAAACAAATCAAAACAAAAACACCAACTACCAAATAGACAATAAAAATAATAAAAAACCCAAAACCAAAAACATTTAAAAGGCAAAATCAGACAGAGCACAATGAAAAAAATACAGTAAATGTAAAAAAACCCACGAAGTTTCCCTACGTTATGTTATAAAACATTTATTCTTACCCATATTTTTAGTAAAACATAAAAGTCGGGTAAATAGACACCATGTCAAGCATTAAAATTAGGCGATGCTTAAAACGCTTTTACTGCTCATCAATTTAGTGTCATCAGTGATTAATGGCTCTAAAACTATTGCTCGCACTCCGACGTTTGCGGCGATATGTAACATGTGCGGCACAATAGGTGCAATCATAGTTTTCGCGCGTAGGCGCACCCGACGCATATCTGCGTGTGTATGCGGGGGGTGGGGACTTAAAAAAGAAAATTGTTTTATTTTTTTATGCTTCTTAATTTTTTTAATGATTCTTTAATTTTTGTATCACTTTTTTTTTACACACAAATTTATTGCTATTACATGCGGGGCTAAGAAGCCCCCTATGTGATAGCCAATTTACATGACAGGTCCTCTTTATGGAGACATCAGGGGTCTCCAAGACCCCTAATGTCACCTCGGGACCCCCAGAGAAGCTGATGAAGCAGAGATCTGCTTCATCAGCTTCTGTAGCTGGAGAGTGACACTGAATGCAGGAAGTGATGTAATATACATCACTTTCTGCATTCGGGGACTAAGAGGAGATCAAAGTGAGATCGTATACTGATTTCCCTTTGATCTCCTGTCACAGAGCCGTGCCGGTCCCGGCCGCATCAAACACAGCTGATCTCGGGACCGGCAACGGCAGTGACAGCTGCTAATACAAGCGATCGAGCGTCTCTACAGACGCCCGATCGCTTTATTGTAAAGCTCCTGGCCGGCCGTGTAATTACAACGGCTGGCCGGGAAGCTGCTAGTCGGGCTCCGCCATCCTCTCGTCACAGACAAGCGGACAAGTGGCTTTTTCAAGCCGTGTATATATATATTTGTCATAGACCCCCAAAAAACATTGAGAGCCCCATATATACACATACATGCACATACATACATGTATATACATATACATACACGCATATATACATACATTTTCCGAACCTAGCTCAATATTCCAACCATCTGGACCACTATTGCAAGTATTTCTGATTTTGACCTCGATATTGGTATGTTATACGCTCGTATTCTACAATCTTATCTAATTCAGAAATCCACTCCAGAAGCGTTGGAGGGGAGTTGGATACCCATTTCAGCACTACCAATCTTATGGCAGTAAACAATGCTTTTTGAAAGGCCAAAGCTATTTCAGGATTCATCGATAGGGAATCATGAATGCCTAAAATGCAGACTTGAAGTGAATTGTCAATTGATATGTCAAATATAGAGTTTAATACCGATATTACTTGATGCCAATACCGTATTATTTAGGGCATCTCCATAATAAATGGACCAAAGAACCTTGCTGAAATCTACATTTCGGGGAAGCTGAATCTTCTTTTAAACAAAAAAGCGGGTGTACTATAAGGTTTATGAAGAATAGATAGTTGAGTGAGTCTATGTGTATCTGACATGGACACTAATACTACGTTATTCATGGCCTCTATCCATTTTTCATCTGTAATAGGCCCAATATCCTTCTCCCATTTTACCCTAGAGGGCAGTGTGAATTGGGCAATATAATAATGACCTTTTGTATGTGTAGAAGTGACTAAAGCATCTAAAAACGGAGTAGGAACTAAATGCAGGGGCCTAAATCTATCCTGCAAGGTTATCGCGTGTCTAATCTGAAGGTATTGAAAGAAATTTCTGTTGGATAAATCAAATTGAACTTGCATTTGCATTCATGTAGTTGAGCAATAGTATGTAGTTGAGCAATAGTATGTATTCCAAGCTGGCGCCAGTTGTTAAAGACTCTCAATTTAAATAATTCTTAGTTCTGGGCCCTCCCATTTCACATTTTTTGAAAACCACCTCTAAACTTATCAATCATTTCCTCACTGCAGCTAGATGCCTTATAGCTTTAAAATGGCAACAACCCATTCCTCCGTCTTATGCAGATTTGCTGCGAAGAATTCATGATATCCATAATCTGGAATATCTAACGGCTCGATTGTGTAACACTATCCCCAGATTCTAACGGATGTGGTCCCCCTGGCAATCACTGGAGAGCTCCAATGGTGCAGCTTCCCTATCTGATGTTTTTCCTTCCCCGTGACTATGAGATATGATTTTTCCCTTTTTTTTTCTTCTCCCCCCCCCTTTTTTTCTTCCCCTTTTTGGAATACATTATTGTTTAATTCAATTGAAAATGTTCTTTATCTTAAGCTTATGTTTATGCTGATTTATATCTTTGTATTTATGCAAAACTCGAATAAAAAGTAAAAGATAATAATTCTGTGAAATTTTCATTGTCCCATATTGGTAAATATTTAGTATATCCCGATATGTCTAAGATTCCTTTAATTGACTCCCAAATCTTTACCATCAATCTAACTGTAGGTAAATGGGAGAAACGCTGAGTATATCTCGGAGTTTCTAAGAAAAATAAAGGATCAAGACCTTTGAAAAGGTACCTTATCAGAGAAAAAGATTGTATATTTAACCCGTCATGAAGCCAACCAGTTGGCTGTATTTTATTGCTTCTCAATTACAACATCTAAGTGTTAGGAAGGGCCAAACCTCCCCGATCCCTTGGTCTCTGTAGAGATCCAACCGCAGTCTTGCGTGTTTTCCCTTCCATATTAATTCCCTAAAAATTCTATCTATCTTTTTAAACGTCTTTCCCGGAATCCATACTGGGGAATTATGAACGGTATAAAGTAGTTGAGGCATCCATACCATTTTTATCAAATTAGTTCTCCCTGTGAGTGAAAGAGGTAGTTTAATCCAAGCTTCTCGTTTATTTCTAAATTTTCTTAATAAAGGGAGAAAATTAAATTCAAGATATGAATCTAACTGAGCAGAAATTTGAATTCTTATATCAATAAATGAGGACTGTATCTGCAAATGTGACATATCCATTGCCAATGGACAAGGTAAAGGATCCACTGGGAGGATAGTAGGTTTCTCACAGTTTACCACTAAACCAAACTATTTTGCAAATTTAAATAAATGAAACATAACATTTCTCAAGGAGGATTGAGTATCTACTAAAAACAGAAGGGTATCATCCGCATATATTGCATTCTTTTCGTCTACTACACTCCTTTTAAAACCTACTATGTCTGAAGATTGTCTAATTATAGCTGCTAAGGGTTCAATGGCGAGAGCGAATAATAAAGGAGACAGGGGACATCTCTGTCTAGTGCTTCTTTGCAAATTGAACGCTGAAGATAATATATTACTAATTTCTATTTTAGCAAGAGGAGTGAAATACAATAATTGAATGCATTTACAGAAACGATCTCCAAACCCGAATTTAGATAAGAGTGGCCCACAGACAACGCCATTCAACACTATCAAAAGCTTTTGCTATATCCAGGGTGAGCCTATGTGCGAAAATGACGATTGCACCTATTGTGCTGCACATGTTACGTCGGAGTGTGAGCGATAATTTTAGGGCCATTAATCACTGATCACACTAAACTGATGAGCAGTAAAAGCGTTTAAAGCGCTGCGTATGACCAATTTTCGGTGTAGTCATCTTTTGCGATTTTGCGGGCGCGCACAATTTGAAGGCTTGACATGTTTGGTTTCTTTTTACCCGACATGACCCTGTTTTTTATATTTGACCAAAAATATGGGTAAGAATAAATGTTTTATAACATAACGTAGGGGAAACTTTTTTTTTCAAAATTTACGGTACTTTTTTCATTATATAGTAAAAAAAATAACCCCAGTGGTGATTATATACCTCCAAAAGAAAGCTCTATGTGTCCCCCAAAAATGTTAACATAAATTGCAAGGCTATAGTCCGGTCATGCTGACTGGTGAGGCACCCTAACATTTTTCAAGCCCTGGCTATATCTAATGCTAAAATAGCTCTATTGACCCAATATTATCAGTAGGTATCTGTAGATTTAGATACACTCTACGTATATTAAGAGCAGTAGATTTGCTGTTTTATTTTTCCGCTTGAACGCGTTTTTTGGCCGGCTCACTGATATGGGGAATTTTCCCCGTCCTCCCGAATAAGGCAGCATCCCCTTATATTTGATTGGCCAGACAAGGGTATCTTAGCAATATAATGCCACTGGCTGATTGGTAGTTTTCCGATCCTACAGAGGTCTATTGATTGACCATAGAGTATAAATTAGCACAATGATGGTCAGCTACCCTAGCTCTGTAGAAGGGGGAGTGTCCCCAAAAACGCATTTTCGGGGACACTCCCGACTCTGCAGTTCAGCAGAGCTCCTGGATTATTCATCTCCACAGCAGTTTATCTATTGAGGACTACCAGTCAATTTGATGTTCATTTTTTTTTTGCTCCCTTTGTCAGTATATCGTATTGTATTTTATTTCATTATTAAAAAGGATTAATGCACCAGGTCAGGCACCCGGTGTTTTCTTATGGTTTTTATGCAGTGTTCAGGATCCCTTATCTGTAATGGAGCGGCCGTGCTGGATTCCAGGGAATTTTTCTGGGGCAACAGGAGGGTTCTTTTGGTGCTGGTCGTTTCTTTCTTTCTTTTTTAGATTTCTTAGGTATAAACCCAGCCTAAACAGAGTGTATAATAGAGGTGATCTTTGAGTTTCATTTATTCGCCAATATTTTAGCCAAAATCTTTATATCATTATTCAAAAGAGAAATAGGTCTATATGATTCCAGACAGAGAGCATCTTTATTTTTGTTCAATATTACAATATTAGTCGCCTCATACATAGTCTTATGCAAATAGCCTATAAGGAAAACTTCATTATATGTTTGTAATAATGCCGGATGAATTGTGTGTATGTTTTATATATCTCAATAGGAAGGCCATCAGGTCCAGGTGCTTTTCCGTTTGGAAAACTACTAATCGCCTTTTCCAACTCTAAACTAATTCGAGCATCCAGATAAGGTAGGAAGAGTAATATTAAATAGATAATCTATTAGGGCTGCAGCTAACGATTATTTTCATAATCGATTAGTTGGCCGATTATTAAGTTCGATTAATCGGTTAATCGGATTTAAAAAAAAAAAGGCTCCAGTGATGGACTACTAGTTTCTATTGCGATTGTAGTCCATCACAGGAGCAAGCTTGGCACGGTGAAAGTAAAAAAAAAAGTGTGGTATGCAATATAGTACATTATACAGCGGCGCAATGCAGAATACCAGCAGCTATAGAGGAATGCAGCAATAGTACATTATACCATAATGTACTATTGCTGGGATTTGTAGTCCTCTGTAGCTGGCGTTATTCTGCATTGCACTGTATATAATGTATTATTGCTGGGATCTGATGTATTCCTCTATAGCTGGCGTTATTCTGCATTGCGCTGTATATCATTTATTATCGCTGGGATTTGTAGTCCTCTACAGTGCGCTGTATAATGATAATACGGCGAAATGCAGTATACCACCAGCTATATAGGAATACAACAAATGCCAGCAATAGTACAACATTATACAATAATGTACTATTGCTGGGATATGTAGTCCTCTGTAAATGCTGGTATTCTGCATTGCGCTGTATAATGAT
>NW_017308259.1:86323-136118 GCF_000935625.1 Nanorana parkeri | reverse complement strand
GCCTGTGCGGTGGACACGTCGGGAGCAGCGTGTGACGCGTGACGTGCGACTCAGGCCGCGTGCGGAGCCCCGAACAGGCTAAGCAATCGATAGCCGACGAATCGACGATCGAAAACGTTGCCAACATTTTCAATCGTCGATTTTAATCGACTTAATCGATTAACTGTTGCAGCTCTATAATCTATAACATCCAGATCTGTGTAGGTCACTCTAGAAGTGTATAGTGTTTTATAGAACAGGTAAAAACAAACACTCTATAATTTGTTTTTTTAAATGTAAATGGCCTGGAGGGTCTCTAATATGTCCCAACACCATTATCACTGAAGCTGACCGAAAGTTAATCTGTAAAAACTCATCTATATACTCCTCCATAGTTAATCGCTCCTATATCAGCGACATCCAGCAAGGATTCAATCACCAATTAACTAGTAATATCAAATTGCCCAAATTGAGCTAAACCAATATCAGAGGGATCGGAGAGACATCTAGGCTGTATTACCACCGTTGAAACATAAGGTAAAATCTCTGATGTCCCCAGTACATAATCAATACGTGACAAAGTATTATAAGATTTAGAATGGCATGTAAACTGACGCACATTTGGATTCAACCTACGCCAGATATCTACTAACCCCATTTCCCCACAAATCTAGAAAATGCTGTTGCATTGGTTATTTTAGGAACAAATGGAAATGTATCCATAGCTGGGTCCATATAGTTATTAAAATCTCCCAAGACTAATACAGGAAGTAGAAGTTTATCTGACATATACCTAGCCAAAGCTTTAAATACTTTGAGTAAGGGGGTGGTATATAAATATTTGCAATTATTATAATTGCACTTAATTTGCAATTAACTCTTTATAGTATAACCGACAATAAAGAGATATCAACTGGCCAGCTACATCTATACTTGATTGTATGCAAGAGAAGGGTATATTCTTATGTATCAAGATGGAGACACCACTGAAGAATGGAATGAATGAAACACTTGACAAAACCAGTGTTCGATTAATTTACATGTGTCTACATTAGTATGTGTCTCCTGCAAACATATAATAGCCGGTTATATATAAGTAAATAATCAAATATCGCTCTACATTTCACAGGGTCATTTAGACCCCTAACATTTTGGTGGCTGACTAAATACTTTTTTGCCCCACTGTATATATATATATGTATATACACACACACACATATATATATCAATAGTAACCACAGTATAGAAACTTCCATGCCAATTTGTTCGATAATTATCATAAATGAAAGTGGACAAGCCATTTTACTAGTGGCCAAAGAGCGGTCTACCATGTATGAACATATATTCAAATTTTCGCTCTGTCATAATTGCCATTAAAAAAACAAACAAAAAACCCCATCAATATAAAATTAACATTAAAAAAACACAAAACACAAAACAAACCAAAAAGAAAAAACAATCCTCACAGGAAAAACAAGGGGGATTATTTTTTGGCTTGAAAGGCCTCGACCACAAGCCGCATATTACTGCGGCTTGGAATAGCGCCAGTAGATATTTTTTTTAACGGGGACATGAAGAACTCTACTGCCCTAAGAAAAGTCATCTGATCACAAAGTATTAAACCAGCATATACCCAATTATACTAAACAAATGTATCTAGCCAGGTTGACGCCTGAGCTGCTGTCTCAAAGAAGTGAGTTTCTACTGCTAACACCCATAATTTAGCAGGGTAAAGCATTGAATATGTAAAACGCATTTGTTGAAGACGTTTTTTTAACCTCCTGGAACTTTACTCTCTTCTTCTGAGTTTCTTGTGAAAAGTCAGGGAAAAACATAATTTTATTTGCCTGCAAATATAATGTCACCTTTTTCCCTGACTCTGCACAGAATCTTCTCTTTATCCTGATAATTCAATAGTCTAATTAACATAAGACGTGGTGGATTTCCCAGAGGAAGCTTCCGTGATGGAATCCTATATGCTCTTTCCCCCCAAATACTGAAGATAAATTTTCTTTACCAAATATCTCTAAAAGCCAATTTTCAGAAAGGCAATTAAGATATTACCCTCTGTCCTTTCTGGGATATGTATATTATTTCTCCGTAGCCGATTTTCAATATCATCATCTTGAAAAGGTATTTACAGCATTCCTTTGCATTGACATTTTAACTCTCCCCACCAGAGCTTTGATCTGTGAGTGGGATCTGTAGGTGTCTGCAGTAGAATGGCAACATGCCTAATAAAACTATCCAGCTGCTTAGCTTAGCGGCTTCCATACAATTGTCTCGTGCTGGCTTGCCGGGAGACGGCGGCTCAGCGTCTGCCTCCGCATCATCACACGGCACTGAAAATTGAATTCCTGACACGCAGCTGAAAGACCTTTCGTCTTTTTTTCTCCCCGGGGCATCGCAGTCTCCGCTATGCGAAGCGGCCACGTCACTGACCGCCACTGAGCATCCCTGCCAGTCCAAGACAGCAAAGCCCAAGAAACAGAATGTAGCAGGGCGTCCAGGACTAGAGCCCGAAAAACGGCGGGACAGAAGGTCCCCACACGCCTGGGTAAGCTGGAGATCAAACAAACAAGATGTCGCCAGAGAGTTCGCATCCATCGTCCCACTACATCAGGCCGCAAGCCACACCCCCAACTGCACTGACTTTACTTTCATCCATACAACTTACCCAATACCTTTTTGGAAACTTGTTAACTTTGTATTATCATTTGTGTGACTCTCAATTACACTATTGGATAGCCGTCTTCGGCTTAACTTAATTTTGCCTTTTTATTCGTTATTGACTGTTATTACCCACTATTTGTCCTGTTTGCTTTTTCATTTTTGAAAGTTTTAATATGTGTATTCCTTTAATTTCTTTAATAAAACGTTTGTGAAAGAATAAGTATCTGTGCAAAAAAACAGCTCTTTTATTTTCAGGCAACAGATTAAAAACAATGTTGATATTCCATATATACTACTACTATACTACAAGCAAGGAGTGTACAATTACCCAAACCAAAATAATGCAAAAAATGTCTGTGCCTCTAACCAGACTGTTCAATTGAAAATATCTCAGCAGCTGTGTGCAAAGTGACATCCACCACTTACATACGATAATAAGATAGAAAATTGAACTGCACTCAAACCAAAGTAACCTATGAAATAACAAACCAACAATTATAAATAATTAATAATCTCAATGTGTGACCATAAATGCAATATGGTTAATATGCTTAAATCTCCTAATAAATAAAATAATATCGCTAATCTCATCACATTACATAAAACACCAATCTCATCTTATGAGGCACATCTAATCACGCTTACAAAAACATACAATGTGCAAACAATTTAAAGTGCTTCAATATAAAGTGCTTGTATTCATCAGTGCTAAATGTTCATCCACACAAATGCACACAAGGATTCACAGTGCTTTCTAATATGTGAAAACCCTTCTCTGTGTGGAAATCAGGGATCAATTCAGTCACCAGATGGACATGACCACTATATACAAGAATCCTTAGGAGCCCAAATATTTAGTCTGGGTCGGCAACCCCTCTGATAGCTCCAGCTCCAATCCTCAGTGACTCCATGAGAGAACATAAACAGATGTTCCCATAGTGTAATACTGTTACAAACTTTGTTTTAAACGAAGTTTAAGAACACTTAAAGTGTATAAAGTACAAAAGGCTTAACAAACCATCCCTGTTCAGCAGCACTCACCTAATTCGTGTCCGATTGCCACTTCCAGGAGAACGTGACATCAGCATATACCTGCCAACTCAGCGCGTTTCGTCATTGGACATAGTCAGGCATGGTGCATATGCTGACTAGTTCTATGTCCTTAATATTTCCTCCCCATCCATATTAAACCCCGTAGAGCTGTTTTTCCTTATTTAGCCACTAGATATCTCCTATCCTTAGAGGTTTAAACAGTAAACATCCAATCTATATAATGCAGAAAACAATCCTCACAATTATATTATCAGGAGAACAATACCTAAATGTAGTGATGTATTTGTGGAGGGAAATAAATCACTATTAAATAACACATCCTACCTAACTAAACAATAAACATCAAATATAATAATCTAGAACAAAAAATAATGACAAGAGAAGAGCAAAAACAAAAAAAATATGTCAATAATGATACATTAAGGGCTAGTTTACACCACAAACAGTGCATTACGGACCAATTTTCTGCCAGAGCGCACTGGATTGCATCCCGACCGGCTCCCTGCGTTCAGGGCCAGGAAGGAGCGTGGCGGTGCATTGAAGTAAATGGCTCCACAGCCATGCCCCCTAGCCGCAGTGCGAACGCTCGCACCCGATCGTGTGACACATCAATGCGTGCGTTCTAGTCCGGTCAAAAATATGCTGCATGCACAATTTTTTCTGATGGCACCGGACCGGAATGCAGGCATTGGGGGCATGGCTGCGGTGCTATTAACTTAATAGCACCGCCACGCCCCCTCCAGCCCCTGAACGATGCGGAAAAAGAGGTCTAAATCCAGTTATAATTAACCCTTTAGGTCCTGTAGTGTCAAGTACAAAGACCCATTTAGTTTCTTTCTTTTTAAAATGGTTACCCTCCAATGTCTTTTTACTTCACGAATACCATAAAAAATGAATCCCCTCGGGTCTCCTGTTATGGACATCCCTAAAATGTTGTGAGACCCTATGATGTTTATACCCTTTTTTTATATTATTCATATGTTCCTTAATCCTTTGTTGTCATTTTCCTGTGGTTCTACCTATGTATTGGTAACCACAAAGACATTCCAACACGATAGTCACAAAGAACAACAAGTGACAAGTAATAAATGTACTAACGCCATATGTCTTAATATTAACTGTCAAATGTAAATGCTTTTTTTTGTTATTTTCACTGTTCCTACAACAGCCCTACAGCTGAAACGTTTTTGACAGAGGTAAAAACCTACTCTACTAAATAGGGCAACACCTCTACCAGATGGATCTATAACATTTGTTACCAACCTATCCCTTAATGTGGGGGCCCTCCTATTTACCCAAACCACCCCAACCACATAAAAAGATCCCAAAACCAAATCAAACCCTGACATTGTGTACACTCTGACCAATCAGCACCCAGCCCCTAACCTGATGGGGAACTGCAAAAACCAAACTGCATATCACTCTATATAAAGCAATGCTAAATACACTGTATCAATGCAAAACTGTCACGGAGGTGTGGCTCCAACAATTCTGCAGTGGTACAATCTATTTAGCTTTGCTTTATATAGCACGATACAGGTGAAACTCGAATAATTAGAATATCGTGCAAAGTTCATTTATTTCACTAATGCAACTTAAAAGGTGAAACTAATATATGAGATAGACTCATTACATGCAAAGCAAGATAATTCAAGCCGTGATTTGTCATAATTGTGATGATTATGGCTTACAGCTCATGAAAACCCCAAGAACCCCAAATCCACAACCTCAAAAAAGTAGATTATTACATGCAATCAATAAAACAATGATTGTACATAGAACAATATCGGACCTCTGAAAAGTACAAGCATGCATATGTACTCAGTACTTGGTTTGGGCCCCTTTTGCAGCACTTACTGCAATTACTTTTGCACGATATTCTAATTATTCGAGTTTCACCTGTATACTCTTTGGCTTTTTTTTTTATCCCAATCAGGTCCAGTGGTGTGCTGGGTGCTCACTGGCCAGAGCCTCCACACTATGTGTGGCATTTTGAATAAATGTGAGCTGAGCGAGCTTTGTCTTTGTTCAGCCCAGATTCCCCTCCTTTGTTGCATGATGATAAAGGCGGCATCTCTGACAGAGACTTACCTTCTTCATTTTCTGCAGACGTTTTTGGAGGACCAAAGAACTTCATTAGTTAGGGTGGAGTATTTTTGGTCTCCTGTGAGACTGATTCAGTAAGACTTCTACATGCAATTTGAAGTGGTGCTGAGCGCTGATATGAGCTGAGGTAAGGACAGTGTTGCTACTTTATGCAGCCATTTTGCTTTTGGCTACAGCACACCCCTGGAAGTTTTTTTTTATGTGAAATGTAATCATTTCTATGTGAGTAGTTGGTGTATGCAAGTATTTCTTCTGTTTTTATACATTTTTATGATGTTGGCTCATACTACCTCATGAGAGTTTTTTTTTTATGTTTACTGTTTAAGACTACATTGTAAAGCTACTGGGAAATGATACAGAGGGTATATCAAATGGCTAGAAAAAAGCAATATATGCAGTCATGAGCATGCAGCGAGTGCCTTTTAGTGGGGTGTAGGTAAAGGTGTTGTCTGTGTTAAAATAACACCTTAACGTACACCCTAGAGGAGGACAGATTCACTGCTTTTTGAGAATATAAGCCACTATAGTGACTGATACACTATTCTTGCATTTCACACCAATACTGCATCTGCTTTTTGTCCACTATTGCTAAATGTATTGAACCTGCATGTAATTTTGTTCCTTATTTTGCGGTTTGGGGAGGAAAAGGTAGTGCTATGTCTACAAGCACATTGGTAATGTATCTTTATTTTAGATAGCAGCGGTTATAGTTTGTTTTTTTATTTAATTCTTTACATGATTTTTTGTATATGTTATATAAACATGTTATCTATGGTATATAAGTTTTATTAAGGTTATATTAGTTATGGCTACCGTGGAATCCATGATATAAGACACACAGAGTGAGAAAAATTATAGTTTTACCTCTAATATGTTTGGTATTATATCCTTCTCACATATTTTCAAGAACTTATCTTTGTCAAAGTTTGGATCAACCTTTAAAATTTCTGTCAGTACCTCTGACATTTCTGTCTTGGAAAACATTCCACCTGTAAAAGAGAGTTACTGTAAGAAGTAGCAGAACTAAAGAGAAAGTGCAATATTAGGTGCTTTCCAAATTCATACTTCAATGTGCTTTTTAGAATATATTATCCTGAATGAAGAGGGTATAATATTTAATTACTGACTAGAAATTACTATAACCTTAAAGTGTGCAAGTCATTAGGAATTGTTTCTGCACTATTCTTACTTTCAAACAATACTGAGCAATACAATATAAACATTAGTGACACTCCACTTCCTCCACTGTTGGGTAGTGTGGCACAGATTTTTGAGACCCCTTTCCCTCTGGAGGAATTTTGATTTGTTTTTAAATCTTCTCCAACAGGCAAAAATCCAGGGCCAAATGGGTTCATGACCAAATTGTATCATATTGGTTCAAGACTCATTAGCTCCATTTCTGTTGAAGGTGTTTAATTCTCTCTGGGTGGTACTTTCCCTGCTCAAGTACTGGAAGCTAAAAATATTTTTAATACCAAAGCCTGACAAAGACCTATTGTCCAATCTCCCTAATTAATCTGGACCTAAAAAAAATGTCTAAGCTCAATGCTAACAGATTACAGCCTCTCCTTCTTAAGCTGATACACCCCAAACATGTGGGGTTTGTCCAAGGTAGGTAGACAAGGGACACTACTATACAAACCCAGCTATTCATGCATCATACTCAGACTGGATCGGTTAGTCATACAAGCCAGGTCAGGAACACGGAGATCAGCGTAGTCAGGAACAAGCCTGGAGCAGGAACCAGGAAATCAGCGTTGTCAGGAACAAGCCAGGAGCAGGAACCAGAGGAGAACCCCCCCAGGAGTGGGTCTTACACAGAATCCAAATACTCAGAGCAGCAGAAATGCACTAGCAGGTAAGATCACGCAAGGGCAAGGTCAGACTGGACTGAGTGGTTTATATAGTGGGGTGACATCATCACTCAGACAGGAAACTCCTATCTTGCTTTCTCAGATGATGCTCTCCTGTCTTTGCCTGGGAGTAGTGAGCAACGTTACAGAGTCTGCTCAGGTAAAGGAGGAATCACAGGTGGGTAAAATGGCAGCCAAGCCAGAATGCTGCAAACCAGTTAAGTCAAGGTGGAACCCTGACAGAGACAAGGTCGTCCGTTATCCCCCCTCCTATATGTACTTACGATGAAGCATCTGAATATTGCTTTACGGTCAAAATATTGGGATTCCAGGTGTCACTATTGGCTCTCACCGATCTAAACTGGCCCATTTTGCAGATGACCCTCTACTATATGTTACCAAACCCCATCTTTCTATACCGTCTATAATTCATGACGCGTTGTTCCAGAAGATGAAAAAGGACCTTGCTAGCTATGACTTTAAGACCTTGTCTTGGCTAGGGAGAATTAACATTTTGAAGGTGGATATCATACATAGATTCTTATATCATTTTACTAAATTTGTACAGGGCCATGATTAAAACATAGGGCTCTTTTCTTGCCTAAAATCAAAGGGAGTGCAATTGCCCTGGATGTTAGATTGTATCACACTGCCTCTGTTCCCAGACTGGTTTTATCATGCTAATAGTAAGCTCTGGGTTCAAATGAAACATATATCTGATACTGACCTGTGTACTCTGCCTTGGAAAAAACCTGCACAGAAAAGAGCAATCCCCTCGTCACCAGCTCTTACCCTGCATTTGTGGGACCATTGTCATACAGCATTTCCGATATCTAATTATATATGGCCCTTAACATCTTTGAGCACAAATCCAAATTTGGGGTCTGGAAAAAGTCCTCCCACTGGCGCCTGGCGCTTTCCGACGCCCCCTCTCTGTGCATCTACTGCTTATTTGACACCCAATGTTGTGGGCCAAAGGTTTGCAGAAGGGCAACTCTGTTTCTTTATTACCTCCCTATTCCAATCAAGTATTGTCCCACAGCATTTGAATCCCTTCTTTTACTTATCTCTCCTCCCCCACATGATATCTCCCAAATCTACTATTCTCTCTTCGCTGGCCAACCCAGCCTTGCCCCCTTATACTTCCAGATGGGAATGTCAATTAAATATTGCTATTGACACAAACTGGGAAACTTCTTTTATTCTTCCACACAGGTTGTCTATAGCTTGTAAATCCCAGGAGATGAACCTGAAAATCTTTACTAACTGGTATCGATGCCCAGATGTTCTCCATCCATTGTATCCATCAGTTCTGGATTGTTGCTGGTGGTGCCATAGCACCCCTGGACATATGTCCCATACTTGGTGAAGTTGTCCTCCAATTAAGGCCTTCTGATGACAGGTGTTTGTGGTTTACTCCAGGGCGACTGGCTCCTCTGGACCAGAGGACCCCAAGGAGGCCCTTTTATCTATGATCCTGGGTTCCTTGAAATCCGCTGAGATGTCCTTTGAGATTTCCTTACTGCTGCCCATGCTGTCATATCACGCCACTGGCATTCCCCAGAGACACCCACCCTAGGCGAATGGGTTTTGGAGATGTAATGTGTTGCACATCTTGAGCATTTGCTAGCATTGGAACATGACCAATGGGACAAATTCCCGGTCACTTGGTCCTCCTGCATGGTATTTTTCGACTCCACTGAACTTCAAGACTTGATCTCTTTCAAGTCTAGTCAATTTCTTATTCGTTTTTTGCGGTGGGGTGAATTTACCCCTCTTTTTCTCCAGTTTTTTCCTTTTCTTGCTTTCCACCTTCCTCTTTTGCCCACTTCAGATCCTTGAAGTTGATAGTTTTGCGAAGCCCTGACCTTACTGGCTTTAGTAATGGTCTTTTGGATGATCACCATGGTGTCTAGCACATGTAGACATCCATATGATATTCTTTGTTACGGATGCTTTGGGTAACAGGGTAACTTACCAAGGTGGTTGGTATCTGCTTATCTTGCCAAGATGAGTGCTCCTCTAGGGCATCAAACTTCTCCCTACAGTGCACTTCGACTCTATGTGTTTATGCATACGGGTTATTTTTAAAAATAAAATTGTCTTCTTTATTAAAAGTACAAAAGTCAAAACAAAAGAACAATATAACAGTGATATGTGAGGAAATCTCAATACAGACAGCAAAATGACTGCAAAGAAAGCAATTCAGTCTGTACCTAGACATCCACCGATATAGCATATATCATACGCTTGTAAGGCTAATAATCATAGCAATAATAGTAACCTAGTAGCCTAATCATAAATGCAAAACAAGTTAAGTAACTTGACAAATAATAAGCGCTGTAGAAGGGGAAAAAAAAAATCAAAGATGAGAAAAGAAAGTGGAAAAAGAGAAAAACAAGAGAGAGAAGTAGAAGAGGAAGAAGGGTCCAGCTGGTCTCACGAAGGCACCAGCATCAATAAAAAAAAATGTTAAAATTCAAACACGAATAAAAAAGGAGGGGTAAGGTCAAATCAATTTGCAGAACCAAGTTCTCAGGAATCCCAAGGTTCCCAATTTTTTTCAAATAATGTCAGCATTGTTTAGAGAGGCTGTTAAGAGCTCCATATTTCTTACTGCTTTAATACGGCCATAGAGGGCTGGAGAAGAAGGAGGTACAGACTTTTTCCAATGTAATGCAATTAAACAGGGAACTGCAAGTGAGAATATGAGAAGTCAGTTTACGCCAATATTTATTCATATGTGGGAAGGGAAGACATAATAGGACATATATGAGAGCAGAGGGAATAGACAAAGAGAAAAGGTCAGTTAAAATATTGAGTACCATGGTCCAAAAAGGCCTAATCCCAGAACAAGTCCAAAAAATGTGATACAACGTGCCCGGGCTGATTGACATCGCAAACAGGTCGGAGATAGAGCTGAAGAAATGGCATCTAATTTGTCGGGAGTATAATACCAATAAAAGAAGATTTTGTATTGGTTTCTTTTGTAAAGTGAGCAAATAGAAGATTTAGCAGCCGCCCCGAAAATTTGAACCCACTGATCTTGGGTAATCTGTTATTCAAAAGACTCTTCCCATTTACGCATATAGAGATGGTCAATTGGTAATTCTGGGTGCAGAGTAAGAAGGAGTAAATAAATGGTAGAGATTAGACTATTGGACAATGGGTGAGAGCAACATAAAATCTCAAGGGTGTTCGAGACGTGAATCATAGTGTTAAAGAAAGTGATTGAGCAAAATGTTTAATTTGGAGATAGGGTTACAACACTTTAGAAGGAAGCTTAAATCTATGTTGCAAAGTGGAAAAGGGAAGAAAAGTGCCAGAAACCTTGTCTAGAAGGTCACTAACCAAAAAAGGACCTTACCTGTCCAGAGAAAAGACCAATGCGACGAAATGCTAGAGGGCAAATTTGGAGTATACAAAAAGGGGCCAAATTATGGGAAAATGTATGCTTGGTCGCTAAGGGTTACCATAGATGTTAGTAGGGCGGAAATGAGTACATGCACCGCTTTCAACCAAAGAAGTGCGTTTGGGTGGGAAGGGAAAAGCCAAAGTCTTTCTACCTCAGACCATCTCGTCAAGGGACGGTAAGAACACCAACAGAGTATATTTCGCAATTGGGCTGCGACATAATAGTAGTAGATATTCGGAAGAACAAGGCCACCTCTGGTCAAAGTGGCAAACAACACATGTTAAGATCCTCTATGGCGCCCCTATGAAACATCTCTCTGTAAGGAGGCGAGTGCGGACACAGGTACCTTCACAGGGAGGGTTTCAAAGTAATACAGTAGCTTAGGTAAGATTGTCATCTTGACAGCTGCTAATTTGCCCGATAGATTGTAGGTTTGCATCAACAATGATCTCATAAGTTTAAAAAGGGGGTTAGAAGTGTCATATAAAGAAGAAAAATGGGGAAGTAAGATGGATACCCAGCTATCTTAGGCTATGTGAGCTTCAATTGTAAGAGAAGGAAGAGCGCAAAATAGATAAAGTAGTTGGTGAAAATGCAAGTGGTAGGGCCTCTGTTTTTGAGGTATTCAATCGGTAGCCCGAGTAACTCGACAATTGTTTGTGTAAATTAGGCAGGAAATTATCGGATTTGTCAGGGTCAAAAATACATCAGCAGCAACCCAGATAGCAAGCAATTGAGCTGCAAGTTTGAAAATGACTTGTTAAACTCTTGCAGACCTGCCAAGCTTCAAAATGTTGTTGCACAATTACAGCAAGTCTGCATTGCAAGTCTCCAGATCAACAAAAGTCAACAAAAGTGCTGTACACTTGGAGAGTTCTTGGTAAGATCTGCAGGACTCTTGTTGTAGACTTGCCAAGCAAATTTGCTACAATTTCAAAAAGTGTCAACTAGAACTTGTGCTGCAAGTGTTCTGCAAGTCTAAAACTTGCCAGGAATGTGTGCAGCAAGCTAACAAGAATTACAATTTAACCCTGCCACAAGTTTGTGGCAAGTTATCCTTGCTATCTGGGAAATAGTGCCATTTTAAATTGATGACTATGAAGGTCAATACCTAAAATATCTGGGGATTGTCAAATATGGGCGGCTAAGGGTTTAATGCATTAAGCAATTAAAAGGGGAGAGTGGACATCCTTGCCTCGTGCTAGGAAGTAGCTAGACGAAGTTTAACCTAGGCTAAGGGTACGGAATAGAGAGACTAAATGAGTGCAGTAAAGGGGCCAGTGATACCAATACATGCCAAAGTAGCATGCAGAAGGGGCCAACTGATTTTTTTTGCGTCCAAACTAACAATAGTATTTCTGTAGGAGTACGTGAGGCTATATCAATGAGGTTTACAATTCTCCACATGTTATCACTGGCCGGGATTTGGATTGCAACCACCCCATTCACTTGCGTGACCCCGTATGGGGTCCCGACCCACACTTTAATATTATTTTTAAGTTTGGAGACTAAAGCGTCAGTGTCCTCTGATAGTAGCCTTGTGTGGCTCCCACTGAGTGGAAACAGCATACACAGAACCCTTGTTAAGTTCCAAATATTGAAGGGGGCATGTTTCAACAGTCATTCAATCTCCAGTGACAATGGCGCACACGAGAGGGATCTATTTGAAAAATCAATTCAATGGGCGCATGGTCAGACCCAGTGGTAGAGCCCACATTTGCAGAGACCATATTTCATAAGATAAAATATGTATGTTTCCATCTAGATAATTTCCTCACGATCATCTTTAGAAACGAGATCTTGTTAGTATTAGGGGCATATATGTTACATGGTGTAAGTTGGATATCCTGCCACAGACCATGTAGCGAGATGCAGTGGGCGGACTCACCATTCGGGCACTCGGTAATTGCCCGAGGGCCCACGGCCACGACGGGGCCCGTCACTGAGCCCCCGCTGCCCTATTATCCAATTGTGGGGGTGCTGCGGGCACCGCCGTTCAGTTGCATGTGCCTGGCTCCTCTGCTACCATGTAGCAGAGACAGCTCGTCCTGTATCTGCTCTAGCTCCCTGACTGTGTGAGGGACGGGGAGGAGTCAGGAGCCTCCACAACTAGAGGGATGCCGGGGATGCTGCTTGTCTGTAACGCGTGAAGGAGCCATGGGGGCAGAATAGAAGTGTCCCTGGACCTGCAAAATCTCAGCACTGTACCAGCAGCAGAGATCACATGTCTGACGTTCTCCCACAGCTCTTCCAGCACATGAAAAGCCACCATGATATCTACATTCAGGTACTGCTGGATAATAATGGTGATGAGCAGTTGTTCTGCAATTGATGTAATCTATGGCTGGCAGAGCCTGTGTTCCTGTTTTGTTTTGTGATTGATCTGAAATATTTCACATGATTTGCAGTGTTTGAGTTCAGTTGTTGTTAGTATAGCTAAAGTCCAAACTCTTCTTTTTAATGTAGAAAAAAAGTTAAAATCCATTTCCTTTGAGAGATTTTCCTTCACTTTCCATCCTGCAGACAAGAGAGGAAGTAGGGCTAGTTCACACCAGCCCCAGTGCGTTCCAGCCCCACACCAGCCCCAGTGCGATTCGGTGCCAGAACGCACTGGACCGCATCCCGACTAGCTCATTGCGTTTTGGGGCGTGAGGAGGCGCGGTGGTGCATTAAACTCAATGGCATCACTGCCACACCCCCTCGCCGCAGTGCGATCGCCTGCACCGTATTGCGTGGAACATCAATGCAGGCATTCTGGTTCGGTGCGATCAGAAAAAATGCTGCATTCACTATTTTTTTTTTTATACATCGGACCGGAACACAGGCATTAATATGTCACATGTTCCAGTGTGGGCAATCGAACTGAGGCCAGGGGGGGAGCGTGGCTGCAGTGCTATTGACTTCAATGCACCACCATGCCTCCTCACTCCCCAGAACGCAGTGAGCCGGCAGGGATGCGATCCAGTGCGTTCCAGCACCGAACTGGGCCGGAATGCACTGGGGCTGGTATGAACTAGCCCATAAGGGAAATTGTATTTTAGCCCTCATTCACACTATGCATGTTGTAGTGCTTTTCCTGCCAGAAAAAATGCTCAACCCTCCCCACCCAAAAAAACCCCCCATTCATGTATATATCACATGAGCTTCTTTTTGGCTGATTCTGTACTTCTTGGTCCCATAGACTTCAGTTTTGTGCGTTTTTGCACGTTTTTACAAGTGATAAACCGCTTGCCATCCGCCCGTTGTAAAAAAACAGACGGACGTCAAACTCCCATTTGCGGGTTGCTGTAAATAAACTGCTTTTGTTTCCTGCTCGCGTGCGCTCATGGGCAGAAAAAAAACAGTTGAATGTAAACAGCCGTTACCAGCTGTTACACATACAAGTGATCGGCGGCTCTGTAGCCGTCCAATCGATTGTATGTGCTGCCATGTGCGCCACCCCCCCTCCCGCAGTACTTCCGTCCCGCCGCCACCCCCCCTCCTGAACCCTCACCTTCAATCCCGGGATCCGCTGCCCCATCTGCAGCCCGGGACCGATGAGGCAGCTATAGCCAGATAGAGGAAGCTGATGAAGCAGATCTCTGCTTCATCAGCTTCTTTGGGGGTCCCCAGGTGACATTAGGGGTCTTAGAAGCCCCTAATGTCTCCATAAAGAGGACCTGTCAGCTTACCCGTGCTATCATATAGGGGGATTGTTATTGTACATTTTTTTTTAAATGTTTTTTAAGTCCCCTACGTATACCCATATATAAACGTAAATACGCATCGGGTGCGCCAACGCATGAAAACAATTGCGCTACACATGCTACATATCGCCGCGAACGTCGGAGTGAGAGCAATAATTCTAGGCCCATCAATTACTGATAACACTAAACTGATGAGCGGTAAAACCTTGTAAAGCGTTGCCTATGGCCAATTTTGGGTATTGTTGTTTTTTGAGGTTTTGCGGGCACGCGCAATTTTAAGGCTTGGCATGTTTGGTGTCTATTTACTCGGCGTGACCCCATCTTTTATATTTTACCAAAAAATTGGGTATTATTAAATGTTTCGTAATTTAATATAGGGGAAACTTTTTTTTTCTTCTAAATTTACGGTAATTTTTCCTTAATATAGTAAAAAATTAAATCCCCCCAGTGGTGATTAAATACCACCAAAAGAAACCTCTATCTGTCCCCAAAAAATGGTATAAAATTAATTTAAGTACAGCGTTGCATGACGGAATAAATGTCAGTTAAAGTACTGCAGCGCTGAATACTGAAAAATGGCCGGGACAGGAAGGAGGTGTAACACCTCGGACTTCAAGTGATTAATGTCTGTTTTTCCATTTACATCAGTGTTTCACAATCTGCTCACAAAAACATGCAAATTAATGTACACATGTCAAACACGCAAAAAAGTGCACAAATGTGCTACACAAAACGCGCATATTTGATATCACTCAGGTGTGAATGAGGGCTTAGACAGTTGTCAGTGCAATGACTGGAAAACTTTTCCTTTGCAGAACTTCCTGTTCTGGTGGCAGCTCAAAAGTTTGGATTTTCACTTCTTTTTAGACGCAGTGATAGTGATCTTCAGGACTGATAGAGAGAGTGAAGCTCCCAGCAGGATCTCTGATATGGGACTTTTTCAGGGAAGCCTCAGGTGTCAAAATAATTGGAAGACTTCAAATAAATGGCAACGCAACGCACCTCCCGCATCAAAACGAACAGTAGGTGGGATTGCGTGGTAGTTTGTGATTAAAACACTGACAGACACACACAATCACAATCTCACACACTCACAGACATTCTCACACACACTCCCAAAAAATGTTGGGGGTTCATTGTGGGCTGTTGTGCTGTGACAGAGCTCCATCCATATGTGCATTGCTTGTACAGCTCCCTTGTGTGCCCTGTACAGGTGGCGGGAGCCAGAATGTGACGTCACTCCGGTCACACAAGGGAGCTATAAGCAATGCACGTATGGATGAAGCTCCCTCACAGCCATACCCCCAGCCCAGCCCAGCCCAGCCCACCCCACCTCAAGCTGACAGTTGGCATCGGGCAGCATATTTTGAATGGCAGCTCGGCACGAGAACTGACAGTGCTGCGCTATTGAGGATGCTGAGGAGCCTCTCAACTAGTGCACTGGAAGGCATGCGACGACCCACTGAACATGGGGTCGCAACCCACTTTTGGGTGACAACCCATCAGTTGAGAACCACGGGCTTACACCATATAGTTTTGCCTCCCTCTTAACAAATATTGTAGAAGGTAAAGTAAAAGTCTAACAGAGCTAAGGTTGTACTAGGCGAAGATTTTAGAAAATCGAATCCAGATACTTTTTTTATGTATTTTTTGGCCATAGATAACATAAGTGCTTAAATATGGCTTTAAATTAAAAGAGAAGTATGGTGTAACCTTACCGCACACACTGGGAGCTGGGGGGCAGAGGTTTGCAAACCTCACGTGCAATATGCGCTTAAACCCCTGCTCCAGTCCTAGATTATTCAGTTCCCCTATCAATTCTCCTACTAATTCTCCTGCAATTCACCCAAGATAACCGTCAGAATTGAAGAATCTAGATCAAAATAGCCAAATCAAAAAAAATCTGCCATTTAGTTTGCTTTCCAAATCGTTTATATTCTAGATTTTTAAATTCTCCTGCCAATTCCCCTGCAATCCCCCTTTTAGTGAATAAACCTGCTATTTTGAAAATAGTGTGGAAAAATAATTTCTGTAACACAAGAATGTATACACAAGTGGGGCTTGTATATGGGCGGAGCACAAGGGGGCCCCATAACCTCATATAGCCCGGTGGGCCCCATGCATTGTCAGTCCGCCCCTGGCGAGATGTACCTACCCAGTTTGTCTAAAATGACTCTTCTTGCAAATATGTCAAAATGTGCTTCTTGTAAAAATGTCAGCTTTCGCATGTTTAAACTCTCACAACGCAAGATTACGCTTAATCTGTGAGTTGAGCCTCGTCACATTAAGAGATCATTTATAATTCAGCAGCATTACATTGGTAGCCATAGGTAGATAAGGGGAACACAAAATTGCTGACCAAGCAAAAATTACAGGAATATAAAATCACAAACCCAAAGTACACCGGCTTCCAATGTAGGGAGAGGTATGGTGTCATGTGGTGCTGCGCTCAAAGAGAAAAACAGTAAGAGAGAAAAGTGTGGGAGAGAGAAAATGAATAGGTAAGTAACATCTAAAACGAACAAACATTCAAAAAAGAGAAGGTAAATACAGAACAATTGCATGGTTAATGTTCAAAAGGAGGGCAAAAAAGCGTCTTCCAAAACTAAAAGAGGTCAAGGAAAACAAAAACCCCAGGAGGAATCCTTGACCTCAATTTAGTTTGGAGAAAAGCGTACTCCAGGACCCTCGAATCTGCACACTGATAATAGTGGGGGGTGTCAAATATACAAACTAGTGGTAACTCTAGAGCCGCAGACAGGGCTGCTCTGTGGAAAAATCAGTGTAAATAAGAATAACAACCGTAATATAATACCTGTGGCATATGGGGGAGGGGAACAAATATAAGCATCGAATGGGCATACAAATAATAGAAATGTAAGAAGACAATATAAAACAAAGAAAAGAAAAGAAAAAAAATACACCATATAGGCACTCATACGTTTGGTTAGATGGATGAAAAATACTGAGCATGAACACATTTCCGGGAGATGTGAAAAGTTAGAAAAAACTATTCCCTAAGATCACAATGAAAACAGAAGGACGAAAAGTCCATCAACGATGTACTCCAGGGCAGATGAATTCAGAAGTATTATGACATCTACGATCAACCGACTCAGATGACTGATCCGAACGTAATGATTTCTTCTTCGGAGTGACTTTTCGCGAAAAAGCCGGTTCAGGGCCCAGTGTAGGGAGGGGTTCCCACGCATTAAGGCTAGGGCAAGTGAGTTCCAAAGTTGAGCAAAAGGATGATCAATCTTCAGGAACCCGAATTGTCGTATTCCTGCCATCTCCCCAAGCCATGAGGCTAATGGGGAAACCCCAACGATCGGAGATATTATTAGGGTCAGCAGAGGCTGAAGCAAAGTCTCTGTTGCAAAGACACCCAAGAGAGATCCGGAAATAGGTGGGTGGGGTGCCATCCCACTCAAGGGAGCGAAGATTGCGGGCAATATGAAGAATTTCCTCCTTTACCGAGTAATAGTGAACTCTACATATCACGTCACTTGGAGTGGAAGTAGAGCCCCTAAGCCGGAGCGCTCTATACACTGTTCAAAAGGATGACATTAGAAGATGGCTTGCCAAGAATAGAATTGAAAATAGATTGTAGAGTGGCAGACAAATCTTCAGGGCCAGTAGCCTTAGGGAGACCTTGGACTCTCAGGTTGTTACGGCGCCCCCTGTTGTCAAGATCTTCAACATGCCTTTAAAAGTCTATCAACGTGGCAGCTTGAGATACAAATTGAGATTGAAGTTTATAGACATCGAATTTGGTTGTATGAAGGGATTCATCAACTTCCTCAACTTGCTGTGTCAAATTAAGAAAATACATGCAGCATAGGTGGATGTGGAGCAAGCGAAGGAGCAGTGGGCTACTGTGAGGGATGAGAATGCAAGTCCGCGGATTTGGCCCGTAACAGGCGTTGCCAGCCCGCAGCCATTCCCGGATGTCAGAACCAAGCCGGAGAGCCTTGAGGATCAGATAAGACACTGGACTCCCACACACAGCCGTGGAGGTGTTGAGTCCGCCATCCGGTATGTAGGAGTTGCAAGGTCCGGATCTCCAGACCATAAGGGAGGCCACGGCTCAGCAGAGATATCCAAGCCGCCAGTATCCCCAGAGTCCCACGGGTGTGGAGAGGGGAGAAGAGGTGTTGGAGAGGAGGAAGAGTCACCGGGCAAGTCCGATCCATCCGAAGAAGGAGAAGAATGTGGTTGAGTCTGGTAAGGCGGGGGTGTCAGATGTGGCAAAGGTGAAACAGGCCTCAGCGCCATCTTGGGTCCACATGCCTCACCGAGAATCTTCGGGCCATCAAAGTAATCCTTAGTGGAGGATGTAGTTGGAGCTTTCCCAGAGGCTCCAGTGCGTGATTTAGATGATCGAGAGGATTTATTTTTCCCCATAATTGTGTGTTTGCGGACGTTAAAGCAATAGATAGAGCAGGTCTGGTGCAGAGCTCTCAGTACAGCCATCGGCTCACGTCACCATCCAGCCATGACCCCCGAGTGTATGCATAGTGTTCTTTTTAAGGTACAATATCTCACTGCAAGGAGGAGTTCTCACTTGTTATCCTAATTTTAGTGTTTTCTATTTTCCTCTCTCTATTGTGTATTGCACTGCCTTGCTGTTTTTGTACCCTTTCTTGTTGACTACACTTAGGCGATACTTGTTTACAGGTCAAGGCAGCCAACTCACAAACTCGCCTTGCAGAAGTGATGGTGGTGAGGAAGGCAACTCTGTGATTGAGGGGAAAAATTTGATTTTTTTTTGTACTCCGCATAAAATCATTTTTCCTGTGTTCATTGAAGACACAGTGGAGATCTTGATCTCTGTATGGATGGGTTATACCGTCACTTTCAGGAGGAGAACACTAGGCACAAAAAAGAAGCTTGGATATATGAGCGGCAGCTCAGCTCAGTCAAAAAGCTGTATAACTAAGGCACAAAAAGCCCTAAAGAAGGAGAGTGACGTGTCCTTCAAAGAATGCAGAGTAAAGGATTTATGGTGAGTACAAAAAAAAATCTTTTTTTCTCTTTCATTCATTGAAGGACATGTGGAGAGCTTGATCTCTGTACTGATGGAATGTCTCAAAACAAGTGTCCACAGAGGCGGGAACAATAAAAAACCTGAATAAAAAACACAAGCTAAACAGCCGCCTGTAAAACTTTGCGAACAAAGGAAGCAAAAACCTGACCTTTAAAGCAAGCATTTGACCTACACACCGCTGCAGAAAAGTTAAAAATCTGAGCCAGCAAAAAGGCACGAGGAGAAATACTTAGCCCCTCACACAAAGAAATGTAAGCTTTCCAGGTTCAAGCCTATATTATCCAGGCTTGTGTGCATTAAGCATTGTAGGGATCACAGATTACTACAACCACCTATCTCTCATAACCTGGCTTTCAATAGTTATACCATTTAAGCAGGATGCAACATTGGAACAAAAGGTCCAGTCTTAGATGAAGTCGCCAGGGGATGTCTACAACTAGCCTTAGCACATCTGTGTACCAAGGGCGTCAAGGCCAATCAGGAGCCACCAGACATACTGGTATCCCTTCGAGTTCCACTAGACCTAGAATTTGTTGAAGAAGTTTTAAAGAAAAGGCATAAATGAGATTGTACCAGTCCCTCTGCCCCACCAAGGCATCCATCATGTCCACACACAAAGTTCTGCACTTTCCGATTCAATTGGGAGGCCAGAAAAGACACATCTAAAGTTCCCCATTTCTGACAAATCTGAATAAAAAAAATTCCGGATGTAGAGCCCATTCTCCTTGATCCAAGCCTTGACGACTGAGATAATCCATCTGCCAATTGTCTACCCCTGGAATGTAAACTGCAGACAGCCAGTACACATATTTCCACCCCAAAAAATACGTTATATACTTCTTGCACTGCTGCTAGGTTCTTTGTACCACTTTGATGATTAACATATTCTGACAGAGTTTGATCGGCCACAACTCTAGAACACTGATTGGTAACTTGGGCTCCTCCTTAGACCAGAGCCCCTATGCTGACAACTGAACAGTCATTTCACCCCAGCCAATAAACCTGGAGTCTGCCGTTACAATCTTTCAGCGAAGTGGAAGGAATGACCTCCCAATTATCAGAACAGGGGAACTGAGCCACCAAGCTAAGAAGGCTTTGGACATGAGGTTCCCCCGCATTTGTCTGTCCAGGGAAGAGGGTGACTTGTCCCATTTTTGTAGAATCTCTTTCTGCAGAATCAGAGTATGGTGTTGCACACATGGAAATAGCTCAAAAGAGACAACCATGAGACCCAGAACTCTCATAACAGAGCGAATCATCGCTCATTTGCAAGAAAGCAATGCACGAATCTGAAACTGAAGCCTGTGAATCTTTTCCAGAGGCAGAAAAAACCTTGGCCTGATACATGTCTAGGATCAGCCACAGATACTCCAGGTGAAGGGAAGAAATAAAGGACAATTTCAAGAGATTTAGGATCTAAACTTCTCCAGAGTGCTTGTGGTGAGCAAAGGAGTCCTTTCCAGGTCAGAAACTGAGAAACTGCCACCCAAAAAGTTGTCAAGTAAGCAATCACCAATATCCTCTATTGTCTCAAGAAGGCAAGAACCGGTTTCAAGACTTTAGTGAATACCTTTGTGGTCAAGGCAAGGCCAAACAGAAGGGCCACAAACTGAAAATGGTCCTCCCCACCACGAAATGTAGGAAATGCTGAGAAGCCTGGCAAATCAGAATATGGAGGTAAGCATTCTTAATGTCTATGGATACCAGGAATTTCCGCTGATGAAGAGAAGCGATCACCGAGTGGAAAGACTCAATTTTGAACTTGCAGACCATGACAAAGGCTTTCAGAACTTTGAGATCCAAAAATCATGCAAACCCTGTCTTTTTTGGGCACCATGAAAACATTTGAACAATATGGGACTGGGATAATGACTACCATTTCAACCAGCTTCCATAAAGCTAACCATGAATGGCAAAAATAAATCTGAGTTACTTGAAGATTTGAACAAAAGTAGAATTGAAAATGGGAAAGGATACAAACCAAAATAATTATAAGTATATCTACGTTTCAAATTTACAGGGAAGAAAAGGGAGAACAGAAAAAATAAAAATATAAAAAGGGGAAGGAGGGGGTTTCACTTCTTTTTTTTTTGTATAATAAACTTTTATTGAACAAGTTTTCCAAATAAGAAGACAAAAAATACATTACAAAAGCCAACATTCAGGGGAAGACAATCAACAACAGAGAGATCACATTACATACTGTACATCAGGACATGCAACATTTTATAGCGTTCAAACTAAGATTGTGTCCTGAATTCGGAAATTTGGGCCTGTTGGGTGTGATGGTAGGATCATGTCTCACATAAAGAAGATATCTAATGTAAGCTATACAATCGTAGTGCCTTAACTTTGGGAGCCCCTAATCGTAGTTCCTTAACTTTGGGTGCCCCTATAGTCCAGCTGTTCGAAGCCCCTAGCACGACCACGAGGGTACTCACATTCTCTGATAGATGGCCTACAGGTGTGTCGTCCCCAAATCGTTACCCTTATACCATGGTCAGTGTCCTCTTGGTAAGGTAAGAGGGGGTCGTCTTATATGCTACCCAGCAAGCCCATGTTTTTGTTAGGCGCTCCCTTTGCTCCAGACCATTGAGGGTGAGTTCTTCCATTCAGTAAATCTGTTCCACCTTATCCAACCATTCCAACAAGGTAGGAACAGAGGCACTCTTCCATTTGGCTGGAATCAAAGCTTTAGCTGCGTTAAGCAAATGTGGTGTAATGGACCGAGCATACCGGCCCATGGAGCCCTCAGAGCCATGGAACAACATCCCCCAGGGATCAAGCGGTACCACCGCTCCTTTGATTTTATACATTTCGTCCGCTACCTCCTGCCAGTAAGGTGTAAGTTTTGGGCATTGCCACCAAATGTGAGCATGTGAGGCCACTTGTCCGCATCCCCTCCAGCATAATGGGGACACAGAACTGTCTATCTGATGCCTTTTTTGAGGTGTGAAATACCATCTACATAGCAGTTTATAATGAAGTTCCTGGATATGTGCGCACCTGGACACCCCTCTCGAGAAGGCTAAGGCGCGAGACCTACGGTTTTCAGTAAGAGGGCTGTCCAGCTCCCCCTCCCAGTTTGCAAGGTAAGGCGGTGTAGATGTAACCTCCAGGTGTGACAGGGTAGCGTATAGTGAGGAGATGCACTTAGTAGGGACGGGTCCCTCTGGAAAGAGCAGCTCCAATGGGTTCAGTTCGCATTTGGACCTCAAAGGTGTAGGGAGCTGCTGTACAAAGTGTGTCATTTGCCTATAACGCCAAACGTCCATTAATGAGGGCCTGGGTTTGTCGCATAAGGATGACAATTGTTTGATTCTCCCTCCTTGTATGACCTGGTGCAGTAAGAGCTCAGAGCCTGTGTGGGTCCACCTACGATACCCCCCGTCTAGAAGCCCCGGCAGGAAATAAGTGTGACCCAGCAGAGGCATCAGAGGGGAGTTGTAAGACCATTTCTGTTTAAAGTGAAGTGCGTCCCAAATGGATAGTGACGTATTCGTCAAAGGGTGCGTGTCATTGGACAATTATCTATATCGCTTCGGAAATCCAACACACCTTGGACAAGTTCGCTCGGCTCATGGTCTGTTCCATTTGTACCCACAACATCGTCTCCCCAGCGTAGTGCCAGTCTATGAGTCTGGCCAAGGAAGTCGCTCTATAATACCTCCTGAAATCAGGGAGGGAAATCCCACCCAGTGATTTTGGTCTGGTTAAGATATTATAGGATATCCTTGCTTTCTTGTTTCTCCATATAAATCTAGAAACCAGCGAACAAAGCAACGTCAAATAAGAGGGAGGGACACCCATGGGTAGCATCTGGAACAGAAAAATAAGTCTCTGCAACACATTCATTTTAATGGCATTCACTCTGCCCAACCAGGAGTGGTACAGGTTGGGCCAGCGTCTCAGGTCAGCACGGACAGCATTCAAGAGGGGCATGTAATTGTATTTGAACAAATCTCGCATGCGAGGCGTATAGTTAATCCCCAGGCATTTTAGGGAGAGTGCTTGCCACGTAAACGGTAAGCTAGATTTTAGGGTTCTGGCTTCTATGGGGGGGACTGTTAGGTTAAGGATGGCAGACTTTGAGAGGTTAATTTTAAAGTGGGACACCAAATTATAGTCTTTTAATGCCGCTAGAAGGTTTGGGAGAGAAATTCTGGGGTTTCTGATGTAAAACAGAATATCATCTGCCTAAGCAGTGTATTTGTGTTCTCTAGGCCCCACCTGCACCCCTTGGATATCAGGATTATGGGTTATGGTGGACAGGAAGGGTTCGAGGAAAATGGCAAACAACAACGGCGACAATGGGCACCCTTGTCTGGTGCCATTACCCATGGAGAAGGGGGGGGGGGGCTGAGCACTCTGTTAATCCTCACCCTGGCCATAGGGTTTTCATACAACGAAGCGATCCTAGACATCATACCCAAGCGCAACCCCATGACCCTCAATGTTGCCAGCATGAAATCCTAGGCCACCCTGTCAAATGCTTTTTCCGCATCCGTTGACAACAAAAGTGTGGCCTGGGATATCCTGCGGACCCAAGACATGACATGCAGGGTGCGCAGGGAGTTGTCCCTGGCTTTCCGACCCTGGATGTATCCAGTCTGATCTGGGGATACAAATTTAGGCAGCAGAGGTTGGATGCGGGGTGCCAGAACCTTAGAGTATAATTTGATATCCACGTTCAACAACGATATGGGCCTGTAACTAGGGCAGCAGGTCGGGTCCTTCTCTGGTTTGGGCAACACAGTAATATGGGCTAGGGTTGTTTCAGCACGCAAGTTCCCGCCGGAGGTGAGAGAGTTTGCGTAGCTGGTTAGGTGGGGTAATAGCATATCTTTAAAGGTACGATAATATTGAAGGGTGAAGCCATCCGGACCTGGTGCTTTGCCCGTAGCCATTGCATGTAGCGCGTTCGCTAACTCCTCCACAGTAAAGTCCGCTTCCAGTGCCTCCAACTCCTCCGCCGGGAGTGTTGGGAGGCGTGCATTTTGCAAGTACTTGTCAATAAGAGTTTTCCTGAGCTGAAGGGTATGAGCAGGAAGCGTAGGAGCGTCAGCTACATTATACAGAGTACGGTAGTAGTCACAAAATACTTTGCCTATATCTTGGGAGAGATGTACCATCTTATCGCCAGGTGCCTTAATTTTAGGGATATATGTTGCCGACTGTTTAAATCGTAGGGATCTAGCTAATTGTTTTCCTGGCTTGTTGCCTTCTGCATATGCCCGTTGTCGCATCCACATGAATTTCTGGGCTGTTTTATGGTCCATCAGTTTTTTAGGTCTTCCCTGCATTGTTGGAGAGCCTGCAAGTGTTCCAATTGTAAAGAACGTTTATGCAGGCGTTCCAAGGATTTGATTTGTGCCAGCAAGGTCTGTAACGCCCGTTCCGACTCCCTCTTTTTCCTGGTACCCAATTCTATTAATTTCCCTCTAGTTACCGCTTTGTGAGCCTTCCAAATCACCGCTGGAGAGGCATTGTGCACAGTGTTTTGCTGAAAATAATGCTGTATATCCTCTTCCAGCTGAGCCTTGGCTATGGGGCACTGCAGTAGGTATTCATTCAGTTTCCAATTAGTAGATTTAGAAGGTAGGGACGGCCAGGAGAGGGAAGTCAGAACCGTATAGTGATCAGATAATGTCCTTGTGGCTATTGAGGCAGAGTTGACTAGATGTAAGTGGTGGTGATCTATGAATATCCTATCTATACGGGAATAAATCCTGTGGGTCGCTGAGTAATGGGAGAAGTCTTTGTCTGACGGGTGTCTGAACCGCCAAGTGTCAATGAGTTGCGCCATATGTAACCTGGATTTGATGAAGGACAGTTGGCTATAAGATATTGCCGTGTGTCCTGAGGAGACATCTAGGTGAGGATCCAACTCTAGATTGAAGTCCCCCCCTCCCAGCAATATTCCAGAGGCGAAGTCCAGGAGGCCAGTAAGCGTCCTGGATAGAAAGCCAATTTGATGCTGGTTGGGACAGTAGATACATGCCAAAGTACAAGAAGTGTTGCCGAGAGTTCTCTTTAGAAATAGGAATCGACCTCTTTCATCTACTTTCATTTCTGATAGCACAAAAGGGGTGCCCCTGCGAACACCTATGGCAACTCCCCTAGCCCTATTAGAGTCCGATAGGCTAAAATACCAGGTGGGATACCGGTAAGAGTTCATATGCGTATTAGTGGAATTAAATAGGTGCGTCTCTTGGAGAAACACTATGTCACTAGAGAGCCTGTGTAATTCTCTCAAGATCTGATGGCGTTTAGCGGGCGTATTCAGACCTCTTACGTTATAAGAGGTTAAGTTCACAGTTGCCATGGTGAGTCAGCAGCACCTCCCAGGTGCAGCACAATGTGAGATACAACAATCTTCCTACCAGGGAAAGGGGGACCTTCAGCGGAGAGGGGTGGGAAGGAGGGGGTACCCCTCACCTTTAATCCCGGGATCCGCTGCCCCATCTGCGGCCCGGGACCGGCTCGTGGTGGCGGCAGGGGGGGGGGGGGGGGGGGGGGGGGGGGCGGTAGAAAGGTACCAAAAACACACAAGAAAATAAGCAGAACACAAAAACAACATAGTGAACATGTCGTTGACTGCAGAAGACACTGCCGTCAACCATTCAAGCCCACACAGCAGGTACATAGATCCTGTCGTGCAGGTCCCATTTATCATGGGAATGGAACCCCAACAACCGAGTGCATTCAGGGGGGGGAGGGTACATGGGAACGCAGGAAGTCCGAACGAGGGAACGTCCACTTTAGTACCCTGTAAGCAGGCCAAAGTCCGCAGCCCGATATCCAGCAACAAGTGATGCAATACGCATCAACAGTGTAGGAGTAACTTATGCCGTATGAAAGCAAAAACCATAAATGTATAAATCAGAACAAAGAAGAAAAAAAAAGCAAAACGTTCAAAACACTGAACAAAAACCTTTTGTAGATGGTGCGCCCACCCTATTCTCAGGGCAGGTGAACCAGCGACCACCTCATACTGTGCGATAAGGCGGATCGTAGAACATCGATGGGTAAATATGAGTACCTCCGTATAGTCTCAACCGTGCCCTGCAGGCACCTCCGGTCAACCCGACCGTCTCTTCTTCGGGGGAGTGCGCCATCTGCTCGCCACGTCGGTGGAGGGGCCTGGTACTGCGTTGACCCAGACGGGTAAATCGGGCACCGGGATATTTAGATCCGAGCAAAAAGCTTCCAACTCCTCCGGGAAGCACAAAACCGCCGATTTACCCCCTTTTCGGGCGATCAGGCTGGCTGGAAAGCCCCAACGGTAAACTATCTCCGCCTGTCTGAGTTGTTCCAGTAGAGGGCGCAGGGCTCTTCTCCTCTCCAGGGTCTCGCGGGCCAGGTCCGGGTAGATATGGAGTTGTGCACCGTCAAAATCAATGGACAACATCCTTCTCAGCTTCCGAGATACTTCCTCCTTGTCTCCATAGTTGTGGAAGCAGCAGATGACATCCCGGGGGGCTGTGTCCGAGAGATTGCGTGGGCGCAGGGCTCTGTGTGCCCTATCGAAACGTATAGGTGTAGAGACCGGCCTTCCCAGCACAGAGTTAAATATAATATGCCTTGCAGGGAAGCCACGAGATCAGAGTCCGCGGTAGCCTCAGGTAGGCCCCGGATCCGCAAGTTGTTTCGGCAGTTGCGATTCTCCTGATCCTCCACCTTGTATAGGAGGTTCCCCTGTGCCATAGTCATCTGATGGTGGGCTTCCCGGAGATCTTTAATGGCACTCTCTTGGTCATCTAGCCGGGTCTCCGCGTCCTCCACCCTCGTCAGTATGTGCGAGAGATCCGATCTCATGTTGGACAGGTCCTGCTCGAGAGACGATTCCAGCCCCTGGAACATGTGGGCCAGATCCGCCTTCATTGGGAGTTCTCTCATAGCCTCTGACACTTGCATGCCCGACGGTGGCAGCACCGGCGAGGGAGGTTCCGACTCACTAGAGGAGCCTGGGGAGTCCGGAGACATTGGTGTGCCCAATAGTATAGGGACCTCCGTTCGGGCCGCAGGCGCCTGCCGCGTGGTAGGCCGCGAGGAGGGGGCCTGAGAGGATCTCGTGTCCGCTATGAGATACCTTTTCAAGGTGCCGGAGTTCGCTTTTTTCGAGCCCGTGGATCGTTGACTTTTCCTCCCCATGATGCTGCTCAGCAGGGTGGTGTTTTAAGGAAGGTAAATGTATATTACGGCAGTTTTTCGCGGGCTGTGGTGGGAGCTCTGCTCAGGTGCGACCGTTCAGCGCCATGCGTAAGCCACGCCCCGGGGGTTTCACTTCTATCTACAAGCCTGTATAAGCATATTTAAATCCACATAATGTACATATACACACATTCATAGTATTAATACATCTCCTAGCTATACCCTAGCACACTGTTATTATTGTAAAGTTAGAAGTGAAATCAATTCCCTTATGTTCAGGGAATGCCTGTAACTCAACCAAGGAGCCCATATTTCCCAATATTTATCTCAGCTGTCATATTCCGCAGCCAATAAATGTTGAAAATCTGCAATGCGGTTAATTTCCATTACCCATTCTGCAGAGGAGTGTCAGTGTCAAGGTATAACTGTGCATGCTGCAATGAGAAATAATAAAAGGATGTCTCCCTTTACCGATTTTAAAGGACCAGGAATCATCGAAAAGAAGAGCCATCTTAGGGTCTGCTCGAATTATAGAATCTGTCCCTTTGGTGTCGACTAAAAATACCCCCCGCCAAAATTCCTGGATAAGATGACAACTCCACAAAATATGGGTCTCATGTCCAGGTAAGCAAAAAAAAATGGCAAACGCACTCATCAATTTGTAAACAGGTCCAAGTAGATCATGGCACCTCCAACATTCTTCTGATTTTAAAGGGTTAATCCTATGTAGAGCATCTGGACATAGATACCAACGTGTCAACATTTTCAAATTGCTTGCTAGCTATAGACAGCTTATGAGTGAGAAAAAAAATAGATATTTCCCATTAATCTGGATCAATAACTACATGTAGTTCATGTTCCCATTTAAATGTATAAGAAGAGGGATTAGGATTAAACAAATGTTGTAAATTATGGTAAATGTGAGATGTAACATACATCCAGTGGTGATTAGAGTAAGAGAAGAGATTCAAAGGCTGTGGGTTTATCCTGTGGCCTATTTGGTTGAGGCAATGAAGTCAAAAAAGAATAAAGTTGCGTTCGGCTAACCAAGTATTCATTGTTACTGGCTGTGAAACTACGGTTTCTGACAGGCTCAAGGAAGGAAAATGTGATAATATCTGTGACATACGTTCAACTGATTACTTTTCCTAAGCTCCAAACTTCTGCCCATACATTGCTGGTCGAAAATCAGGATTATTAAACAGAGGAGTCATTGATCCAAGGTAGGTGGACAAAGGAAGTAATGCTAAACAGTGATCCCATACCTGTAAAGTTTGGAAATTAGATACAGGAAGAGAAATTGCTTTTTTGCTGGAAGGTTGGATCGGATCCAAGTAAATCTACTTTTTCCAAGAAATTCTCTAAGCACAACGAGAGCTTATTGTCTACATGATGGAACCAGTCCAGAATGCGCACCAAGATAGCTGCTGTATACTATAAGGGAATGCCTAGTGCGTTAGCCCCCTCTCTATTTTTAGGTAACGAAAGGGTCTTTGAACGAAGACGTGGTCGTTTATTTTTCCAGATAAAAGGTAGTGAAAAGCTTCTGCACTGATCGTAGAAACTTCACAGAAAATACTATAGGTAAAGTATGAAATAGGTATAGGAATCTTCGTAATATATCCATTTTCAAAACATTAATTCTACCCAACCAAGATAGATTGGACAGGCCATAACTGGTAAGATCTTGCTTTGTTTTCTGGAAAAGGCCCCAAAGTTCGTAGAGAAAACAATGGATGGATCGGGAGACAAATATATCCCTAAATAGAGCAATGAAGTGGAACAGATTTTAAAAGAAAAATTATCTGTAAATCTCAGCAAATTACTGGAATCTAACAAAATATTCAAGATCTCAGACTTAGAATAGTTTACTTTTAAATTACTAATTTCAGTAAAACATTGAAATTCCTGAATAGAAGGTAGAGATAAATGAGGTTGAGTAACAGAAGATCGTCAGCAAATAAGACCAATTTAGACTGGGGGATAGCAATAGAAATACCAAAGATGCCCGTGTTTTGACATATGGCTACAGCCAAATGTTCCATAAGTATATATGGCAAAGGAGACAATGGGTAGACTTGCCTGGTGCCATATCCTACAGTAAGCCTAGGTGACAGGGACCCGTCTTTATAGGACAAAGTATGTTTAATAAAAAGCCAGTTCCCACCCTGTAAAAAACCTTTCCAGCATCCACTGAGAGAAGACACATTTTAAAAGTCTGAGCATGCTGCATTATGAGAGGTTCGGATGGTGTTATCCCTTGCCTCTCTACCCTGTACAAATCCCACTTGATCACGGTGAACCAAGTGAGGAAGAAGAGGTTGCAAACTGTGAGCAATTAGCTTAGAAAATAATTTCATATCCGAATTGATTAAAGAAATTGGACGATAATTTGCACACAGGCTATGATCTTTATCCGGCTTCAGAATGAGAGAAATATGTGCTTCTAAGGCTTGTGGAGGCAATGATATAGAGTTAAACATCTGTAATAAAAAAAATGTGTCAAAAGATCTTAAAACAATTTATAAAGGTTTGCTGAGAACCTGTCCGGGCCTGGACTTTTTCCAGTAGGAGTTGATTTATTAACAAATTGGAGCTCTTCAAGAGAGAGAGAGAGGTTTTTCTAAGTCCTGAAGTACATCATCATCCAAAAGTGGAAGGAGAGTATCATGGATATATAAGATAATTTAATCCTCAAGAGGAGTCGAAGAGGTTACAATTGTGGGCAAATTGTGAAGATCATAATAGTAAAAACGAAAGACAGATTGAATATCTGATGGCAAATATACTATAGTATCCAAGTATCCAATGAAGTTCATACATGAGAAATTAAAGTATGTGGACCTCTCGGATGTACAGATCTAGCTAGAGGGGGCGCCCACACATGTTGGCAAATTCATACCGCCGAAGAGCCAATTTATCTTCATATCTTCGATAGCATGTACCAAAGCTAATTTTTAACCAATTAAATCCTGAAAACGAATTTCAGGGGTCAGGGCTTTCTTGTGAGAAGTTTCCAATCGCAGCAACTTCTGCAGAAAATCCAAAATACGTCAAGCACGTTCCTTTTTTATTCTAGAGCCAAACTGGATAAACATTCCCCGAAGCACAGCCTTGAGAGCCTCCCACTTATAAGGTGACGGGGTGGTATCTGACTCATGGTCTAAAAAGAAGTTAATAATAGAATCACGTACAGCAGAAACACAAAGGATCCAGGAGAAGAGATTAATTTAAACGGCAAGTCCATTCTTTCTGAAGAGTTTGAGGTTGTTTTACTGAGAGCAATGGTCTAACCAAATAGTGGTATCAATCTCACAAGAATACATCAAGTAACGTATGTGATGTAAAAAAAGTAATCCAGTCTGCTATAGGACGAATTTAAGGGGGTAAAATAAGTACAATTACAAAGCTTATGATGAAGAACCCTCCAGATATCAATCAATTTGTTGTGGAAATTTTACTAGGATTTTTTTTTAGTGTATTGTAATATTTTGTCATTATGTCTCTCCGTGTCAGGGTTTAGAGTAGAAGTTGGAGGTAGATATCTTATGCACGGTGGAGCAGTGTCTTCTTGGCAAATGTATGGACGCACGGCTGGGGCCCCCCGTGCAATGCATGGATTTATTGGCTTGCGTGGTTACATTTGTTTTGAAAACAGTATATGAAAGGAACGTGCGTTTGTTGTCTCTAGTGTGCCTGATCAACCGCTGGAGATAATAGAACGTTGTCCCTGTAAATAAGCACGCATGAGAATCATAGTAACTTGGGCATTGCTCACTGAGCAATGCTGTATAAAGCTCACTCCGGTGGTAATAGATTATTGTATTAATGTGTTTTGTTGACTGGCTTTGTATTGAGGAAGTGGTTGTTAACATCACTTCCTGGTTTGCTGGTTTTTAAAATCGTTTGCTGTTTGTTGACATCACGTCCTGTTTGAAATTACTTCCTGGTTTGCTGTGTGAGACCACTTCCTGTCTGACATCACTTCCTGTCGGGCAGATATAAAACAATAAACAAAGGCCTGTGCTGGGTCTTTTAGCATGGATCTTGAAGCAAGCAACACCTGTCTCCTGTGTCCTAACTCTACATAACTCTGAAAGAGGTACTGCCAGTCCTCGCACAAAAGAGCGTAATACAACTGTGCTTTTAAGCACGGGGGGAAATTCTTTGTGTTTGACGTACTTTGGCACACTCTAGCGCAGCATGGATTTGTGCGTTGAACCAATCGAATTTCCATAACAAATTGCAATTTAAAAATATATTTTTAATAACCCTAAGTTTGCGATAAGAAAGCACTGATCGAGTCCAGAATTGGTTCTAAAACAAGATTGAAATCCCCCCCACCACTATGAGTTCCCCTTGTGCAAATTCAGACAAAATCCCCAATAGATGTAATCCAGTATTCGGCAGATAAAACTTTTACAACAGTGTAAATTCTACCCAAAGTGACAGTTTAAAAAAAAAAAAGATATCTACCCTGAGGATTCACCTTAAGGTCCACAAAAGTAAAAGGAACCATTGTGTGTACTGTGATAGAGACACCCTTCGACTTACTTTCTGGGTTAGAGCTATGATACCATTTAGAATAGTAACGACTGTTACCTATCGGAACATGCCCGCTTTTAAAGTGCGTTTCCTGAAATAAGATATTATCCACATGAGCCTTATGCATATAATATAAAATCTGGCCCTGCTTCTTAGGCCGATTTAGGCACCTAACATTATAGGTACATCATTTGAAAAATTTATCTACTGATGTGGTTGAGGTCATGATAATAGAAGAGAGTACTGATGTGGTTGAGGTCATAATAATAGTAAAAAAAAAAAAAAAAAAAAAAAAAAACACACACCACCACCACTTCAAATACATTTTACATATATTATTGTTTAGCATCACTGTATGGTGAGATGAACTATGCCAGCAAATCTATACAGGCTCAGTACCATCATTTGAATATAAAGAAAAAAATAAAAAGTCGTAGATATGCTGACGTGGAATCCCACAAATTGGTACAAAAACACGTTTTTAATTTATTAATTATTGTCTATAACTGATGGACAATAAGAAACTACAATGGGCTCAACAGCCAAGAATTGAAACAAGGCCAAGGGTTGTACAGGAGAGGGCAATAAAAAAAAATGATCTTAATTTCTTCTGATTTGAATACTGAATGGATGGCCCCATCTGTAGGTTGCCCCAGATTGACAAATGAGTTCCAGTAAGGGTCAAACAGATCTCCGCATCGCCAAGGTATGACGCGACAGATCTGGCAGCAGAATAGTAGCTCATATACAATCGTGCCAACTCTCCTCACGTTTCATAATTTCTTTATTATTAGAAAAATGCATGCGACATAGCACATCAAAATGTAGTCTTCTAGATTCTATATTGGATACCCGGTGTACTCGATCAAGTTCAATAAAATCAGTCACAGGTTTCCCCAGAGCCATATTTAGTATAGCAGTAACAGTTCTATGTAACGGAGGTCCCAAAATGGATTCCGCAATCTCACAAAGCCTTATGTTATTCCTACGGCTATGGTTCTCTGCGTCCTCAACGCGGAGCTGTCGCTGCTGTAACAGCACAGTGTGGGCATCTCTTGAGTCTTCTAAGTCCTGTATATGAGCCATATGTGCTGTAGATGTAGCTTTAAGCTCAGAAAACTTAAGACTCAGATTGAACTACTTTCTGGCTAAGTTCCTCTAACGCCTCCCTAAGCGCTGCCTCTAGTCTAACAGCCCAAGTATCAAAGTCTGCCCTTAGAGCAGTCAACAAATTACATGCCACTCCACTTGATCCCATATCAGAGCCAGGCCAGTCTGGTGCAGTCACAATGACAGGTGCAGATACAGATGGCAATGTATCAATTCCCAGCAATAACCCTGGGTCCAAGGACATGTTTGACACATTAGATGTATTAGTAGCACTAAACACTTAATGCTGGAGAGGGAAATGGTCCCTTTGGTCTGTATTTAGGTGGTCTTGCAGAGGAACTGTTAGATGGTAGATGAAGTCTTGATGTTCCTGAAGTCAATTCTGCTGCATTCTTAACTTTAGAAACAAACACAGAAGATGAACCCACCCACACCACACATCACGTTCATTGATGACAGCATAGAAAAAGTCCTGGCTCTCCCATACAGATTAACTGCTTTTGAACACTGCAGCCAGTCTGTGTAAAAAGTAAATAGAGGTAATAACAAAGATGCTAAATAAGAAGCAGAATAGCCTCAGTCTTTTCTTCCCCAGTCTTCTGACAGTGGCCATGTTTACTAAGGGCAGATTACTGGCTCTCCTTTTGCTTCCTGGATTCCTGGCACATGTGACCAAGCACATCATCTCGGGGGAGGGAAATGCCTTTCCCTGCGATCTCATGAGATTTCCCAGCAATGGTCTGCTGATGACAAGGCAATCCCAGTGTGCATTGCTTTGGCAAACTGAAGTCATTTTGCCCTTTCAAAGCATGAAGTGAATACTTTGCAAGTGTAAGTATTTCAAAATCAAGTCCACTTTAAGTGTACAAATCAAGGGGAGTATGCTTACCTGTAAGGCAAAGTGCACCAGAACACTATTTTTTCAAACAGAATGTCTCCCACCAACATGAGGACCCCGTTAACCTAGGGGAGCTACTGTGAAAAACCAGCCCAATGGCCGGTCAGTCATATGCTCAAAGGCCTTAATTCAAGGAGTGAGAGGCAAGGGGTCTCTGAAAAAGGACTGCTTAAGCCGTGATTTGACCCTTGATGGTACTTGAGGCCAAACTCTGATCCAGACTAGACTGGAGAAAAGTTAAGATTCGTCCCACTCAGTACTTCCTGGGGTGGAATTTCCTTGCCTCGCACCAAGTGAAGTAAGTTTTCAAAGTGCAATGGTAGACACTGCGAGAAGTTGATTTCCTAGCTTTTAGGAACATAGGGATGACTAAATCGGAAAAGTCTCTGTCCCCCAGGACCTGGGCTTTAACAGCCTAGTCACTGAAACCAGCAACTAAAAAGTATGATGGCAGACCAGCCCCTGTGACAGAAGATGTAGACAATCCAGCAGCACCCATGGAGAGTCTACAGGGGGCTTCATTATGTCTGAATACCACGTCCTCCCAGGCCTGTTCGGTGCACTAAGGATCACCGGAATTGCCCTTCATCTCGATACTGTGGAATAGGTGAGGAAAGAGTTTTAAAGTTTAAAAGGTATAGATCAGCAGTAAATGATCCCAGAGTTACCAAAGCATCCACTGTAGAGGCTCCAGAATCCCTAGCAACAAATCTCTCCACTTTGTTGCTGAACCTGGAAGCCAGGAGATCTACATCTGCTGTCCCCCACCTGCGACAATGAGCTCGAAACACCTCTGGGTGAAGAGACAATTCACTGGATTCCAGACAGTGACAAGTGAGAAAGCTTAGAAACCTCATACAAAAGTGAATGTTTTGGTGGTTCCTGGTCCATATGGTGCAAAAGCAGAAACGGAGAGACAAGAGGGGGTTTGGGAGAAGGAAAACCCTGGACAGGGCATTATCGAAGATTACGGCCAAATATACCATGTAATCAGATTCAATGACTATTCCTGGATATTTAGGATCCATCCAAATCTCTGCAGGGTCTACACTGTCTATTGGACAACGGTTGACAGAGCCTGAGGCCCCTTCAGCAGGAAATTATCCCGAGATCTCACAATGAGGAAACCTGGAGAGTGAACCAGAGAGAAAACAAGAGCTAGCACCTTGGTGAAGATGCAAGGTGCATTGGACAGACCAAAAGGAAGGGCAAATTGATGTGTGCCCACAGCAAAATGCAGGTAGCATTGATGTTCCAGAAAGATAGGGATGTGCAAAAATCCATAATGTTACAGAAGCCACAAAGTCTCCTGAGAAAATGGAAGCAAATGACTGCCTAGTGGATTCCATCCAGAATGTTTAAACTTGAAGGAATCTTTTTAGAACCTTTAGATCCAATATGGGGCGAAAGTCTCCTTTTTGCCTTGGCGAACAGGTTTAAAAAGAAACCCTGAAACCGTTCGTCTCCTGGGACAATAGCTATGATTACTTAAGAGAAGGTCCACCTGCCTTTGCATAGATGTTGGCAAGTTTAACAACATGAAGCCGGGGGTGAGGCCAAAATTCTAGTTTGCAGCCGCTGGATACTACGTTCTGGACCCAAGCGTCTGAAATGTTCAGACCGGTGTCTGGTCCTTGGCCTGCAAGAGAGAACAAAGCCTTGGGCTTTTTTTTCTTTTTTTAGGAACCCCTCTTTGATAGGATATTGCTGAGCAAAACACCTGAAGGGGGGGGGGGGGATCTTTTCACGATGAGGGGAGTCACTGTACAATGTAGACTGTAAAAGGGAGGGCACAAAGAAGGTTATAGCAGGCTGAGACATTTCTAGAGATGACCATTTGCAAGGCCAGTGAAGGCTGCTCTATATAATGGCACATGTGCATGGCGTACCTAAGGACAGAAACAGCATTCTTAAATATAGAAGTTATATTAGCGGACTGAACTTTCTCATGTATTGAATACTCTTAACTAGATGAGGTATCATCTTCATTCGAGAAGAATGAGGATGGAGTTCAGTGACTGCAGAAGCAGCTAGAGAAAGAGCAGGGATGGACTCTGTGGGAGAGCATGACAAGACCTGCCTGCAGTCCATACAATTTGAGGCCTCTAATAAGGCTCAAAGTTTCCCTATATTCCAGAGCCCCTCCTTACAGGCAATTTACTTAGTGTAAGCAAGCAGGGCCCACTGGCCCCATGATCTGCCATAGAGAGTGAGGCATGTCCTCCTAGGCGTACTCACGACCATATACTGCAGAGCAGGAAGGGTTAAGCATTCTGTGGCCAATTACTGTAAACATAAAACGATTGTTGTGAAGATGATGAAACCAGGAGCATGGATATCAGGTGTGTGCCAAGATGGAGCATAAGTGCAGTGCATCCATCCAGGAAGGAGGCAATGTAGGCACAGTGAGGCACCTGGGCCAAGAGCCTGGCAAATCAAAAATGACACCAAATTTAAAAAACGGATTGCTGTATGCGTCACAGCTGGTGCTCCATTTGTTAACCTCATGGGGACTGGAGTGCAGAACACCCAGGCTCCCAGATAGGGAAAAGCCCTAGCCAGCTGTCTTTGCCCTCCCAGTGGGCATAGTCCCTAAGGAGTCTTCAGGTATAAGGTTCCACCAGCAGGTGTACCAAGGCCCTGGACCTGTAGAGCACCCTTTGGCTAACATCACATTGCACCATGTGACTAGATGAGTGCCTAACACTGAATTCAGTGTTCAAAGTGCAATATTACAGGCCAGCCTCACATCTTCTTTCTAGTGGGATCTGTATACGATCCCCCCAGGATAAAGCTGAGAACTAGCCGATTCGGAAAGTACAAAAATTAGCCAAAATGGCTCTGCAGCAGCTAAAGAATATTGCTAATAGAAAACATCTTGAGACAAGAACAAAAGAGAAAAAAGAAAGTGATTTGCTTCTCTTATGGCAGTGAGAAAACGCCCATTCTCCTAAGGACACAAGCAAAAACTGAGGCTTGCTGGAAGCAGTTACACAGGGCTGTTCTTACAGCTTTGTTTGTCAGTGCAATCTGCTGAAGGCAGGAATTCCAGAATATCATCCTTTGTCCTGTAATGTATGAATAAGAAAATTATGTTGTGGCATGGTTGACTTGCACAGCGGCCATGCGCATAAAACTGGCATCAGCTGAAGGCATGGCGTCCATATAATAAAACTTTCTAAAAGTGGGAACTGAGGACCATGTAGCAGCCTTGTATACCTGGGGGACAGAGGCTTGGTGCCAAAAGCCATCTAACGCTCTGATACCGGGAAAGGCGAAAAGCAACAGGGGGCCGTGTCCCTTAATAGAATTTGCCTGTGATATAACCTGGTGGATGCAACATGCGTTATAGAAAAGGTTTTGACCTGGATTTGGATAATAGGTGCTGCACCCCTGGGAATAGTTAGCAAAAAATAGGAAGGAAGGTGGGGTTTTGGAAGCACCAAAATGACAACTGCAAACAATTGTATAAAAAATATATTTTTAATAATAATATTATTTAAAAAAAGGCTCATAGCAATTTCATAAAGGTAATAGTAACCAAATGAGTAGATAAATCCCTCTATGCTCATTCCCTTCACAGTATAGGTATTAATAAAGAGGACATGATTCAGATTTAAATTGGCAATTAATCAATGGACATGATCGAGGTAAGTTGATCCGGTATCACAAATTCATGATGCTAACATATATAAATAGGTCTAGAATCAATGCTAGGAGGGTTTGGAGGTGAAGCAGACTTAATCTCCACTAACACAGCCCTTCATGCATAGTATAGCCATTAGAGAAAACCATGATACATATATAGAAAAACAATATTGAACATGATCTGAGTTCAACACATACAACAATGATGCGTGATCTGGTTTGAAACAAGTCAAAACCTCATATCATATTAGACATAGCATAGGTAGTAATCATGTAAGTGAAAAAATATACTGTTGCAAGGGTTGGATGTGGAAGAGCAGTTTCTCAACGTTTTTCGCGCTGTAACGGCGCTTCTTCAGGACGAGGAAGTTATCTACATCATTCAAAAAAGGGGGTATACATATATATCATAATCTACAATACAAAATCTTAGCTCAGTATGTAATACATAGTTTGGGTGAACATGTCACCTACCATTAAAACCAATTGATGTGTGTGCGTTCCTGTAGCCCGATCCAGGCGTAGCACCTGAATCACACCCACCGGAGCAGACAAGGAGAGGGAGGTCACCACCATAAACCCCACTAAAAGCAGCAGGGAGGTGAGAGATATGTGGTATCAAAATAGCCCTGAAAAAATATAGATGAGGGGCAAAGTCAGAGCCTCACAATAGCATCAAGGCCGGATGTATATGGGACTATCACATTAGTGATCATAACGTCCCATAGAAGGTCCATAGTTTAAGGGGTGTACATGACCATTAGATGATTGCAGTCTATTACTCAGTGGTTTACCCGTCAGTGACCGAAGAGTGTAATTCCACCTCTCATCTCCAAGCCCTCAGCGTACTGCGCGGCCACCCCAGGCTGCACACTGACATTGGAGGCTCACGCGGGCGCTATAACGGCATCCACCGTCATGACGTCATCATGTGACCGAGACGACGCCATGGTGTCACCACGTGACTAAGACGGAACCGCCCCAATAGGCAAATGCGAGGACGTACCAACCGGGCTGCTCCCACATAGGCTGCACAAGCTCCCAATAGCCTTACAGAACTGGCCAGTCGGATGATTGATGACTATCTAAGACCACATGTGATTGCTTTACCCTTTACTATTACCTTTTTAAAATTGCTATGAGCCTTTTTTTAAATAATATTATTAAAAATAAAAATATATTTTGTATACTATTTTTGTTTGGAGTTGTCATTCTGGTGCTTCCAAAACCCCACCTTCCTTCCTATTTTCTGCTAACGGATGCAACATGCAATGGTGCTACTCAATGCTGGAGAATCCTATGGAATAACAAAGAGCAAGTCCATCTTAAAGAAGGGAGCAGTGGACAAGAAGATCCTGACGTCATCACGATCTCCAAGGAATGAAGAGCAATCTCCTTAGAATCAGAAAAAGATTAAAAAAATGGGGTAGTGCAATGTTCTCTTTAGGATGGAAAGACAACACTACCTTTAGAAGAAAAGAAGAATGAGGTTTTGAGTCCACCATGTCATTGTGAAGAATGAGAAAAGGCAGCTTACAGGATAGAACCACCAGCTAAAACATCCTCCAAGCTTAATTTTAGTCCAATGGCCACTTTCTGTAACAAATAAAAGGACAGATAAAAACTGATTAAGGTCCTATTAAGCCATATGGAGTTTGACCATGGGACAATGTTAACAACACCCTGTATAAATGTGTGGACCAATGAATTAGATGCCTAAGGGTGTTCGTACAAAATGGCAAGGTCTGAGAACAAACCCTTGATGACAATCAGCGCTAAGGCCTTAATCTATATCTGACTGTAGAAAACTAAAAACCCGAGCTACTGAAAAGGCCCTAAAAGCTTGAAATTGCTTTGTAAAACACGTCTAGTATTGTACAGTCTAACATTTGTTGCATGTTTACAAGTTTGCTTTCAAATAATATATGTGGATAAACACAACTGCTACATAGTCTTATGCTTCTAACTGTTTATACTAAGCTAGTATGTGGTTTTTTGTTTTGTCACTCTTGTTTCTACATAGAAAATGTGCAAGGCTCTTGCATAAATATTGCTAAATTTTCTGACAGTGGGAAATTCGAGCAATTCTATTTGTTTAGTATTTTCTTTTAAATATATTTATTTTTTGCATATTAGATATTAATATACACCAATCAGCCAAAACATTTTGACCACTGAGAGGTGAAGTAAATAACATTGATTATACCATTACAATGGTAACTGAAAGTGGGTGGGATATATTAGCCTTTGACAAGGGCCATCAGACTACACACAGCACCATTCGCTCCCCACGTGCATCAATGAGCTTTGGCTGCCCATGACCCTGTTGCCGGTTTACCGATTTTCCTTCTTTAGTAGGTCCTGACCACTGCATCCCACAGAAGCTGCAGTTTTGGAGTTTCACAAGAAGGCTAGACGACTGGGTCGGAGCAACTCCAAAACTGCAGCTTCTGTGGGATGCAGTGGTCAGGACCTACCTGGCGAAGGTAGTGTGATGCTTTGGCCAATATTCTGTTGGGAAACCTTGGGCCCTGCAATTTCTGTACATGTTTCTTTGGCACGTACCACCCACCTAAACATTGCTGCTGACCAAACACACCCCTTCATGGAAACGGTATTCCCTGATGGCAGTGACCTATTTCAGCAGGATAAGCGCCTTGCCACAATGCAAAAATGGCTCAAGAATGGTTTGAGGAACACAACGAGTTTGAGGTGTTGACTTGGACTCCAAATTCTCTGAAACTCAATCCAATCAAACATCTGTGGGATGTGCTCAAAAAAGTCCAATGCATGGAGACCCGACCTCACAACTTACAGGACTTAAAGTATCCACTACTGATGGCTTGGTGCCAGATACCACAGCATACCTTCAGAGGTCTAGTGGAGTCCATGCCTCGACGGGTCAGGGCGCCAAAAGGGGGACCTACTCAATATTAGGCAAGTGGTCATAATGTTATGGCTGATCGGTGTATATGCATTATAGTATTGCATATATTTTTTCACCCATTTGTTTGGACGTGCATTGAGGTGGAACAGTAAGTTTTTTTTTGTATTTAAGGCTGACTCCATTTTGTGTTCGAATCTGACATACAGACTTAATGTTACATTAGCGAAGAGGAGGAAATCATTTTCTTTGTCTCATGGTATATAGGTCGTGAGAAGCTTCATTTTTCTAGAGTTACCAGGCCTCAGGAGGCCTCTTATCAGGAGGGCCATATTTCCTAATGTGATAAATAGAGTTAGAAACTAGACAGGACGTCTTCTCCAGAAAGACCACTGTATAAGGCATAGTTCCTTAAAGTGTAGTTTTCAGTCTGACCAATATCCTTGCAAAAACAGGTACCAAATGGGAGTGACTTTGTGATTTTGGACCGTTAACTAAATAACTAAATATTATTGGATGATTCGTATTTCGGTGCCTACCCAGTGTGGGATTGCAGTGGCATGTGTCTCAATTATGCTAATTTTGCTTTGCTTTAAAAACTCATGTAACCTATTGTGACATTGCAGAATGTTATCTCGACATACTGCCCAATACGTATTGATTAAACTTTGCTTATGACAGCGACACGAATCTCTGTTCCTGGTAATCGCAAGGTCTGGTATACCTGCCAGGACACCATTCAATATATGTTTACATCACAGTGAAAGAGAAGATCAGTCCCATCTTGGTAGCATTTCCCTCTGCAGAACTCTTGTATGGAACTGAGTGATTGAAAACACCCTGAGGTCCAGTGCAGACCTCCACGTCCCAGGATCACGCAGTCCTGCACAATGCAGGCAGCGATTGCCGCACGGCCCTATTGATTTTAATGGGGTGACATCCGTGCAGCAATCGCAGAAAAAAGGTACATGTACCTTTTCTTTTTGCGATACATGACGCGCGGCTGTTTTAGCTGGGGTGCCATTAGAAAATTATGGCATCCACAGCCCGATCACCTTGGCGGAATCGTGTATGATTGCTGTGCGGTGAGGTGTCGCCTTGGTGTGCACCGGCCCTGAAGGATTAGACCATTAGCCCCAGAGCTTACATGCATAATCGAAGTGATAAATGGATTTTCTTCAAAGAAGTGTAATATATTGTCTCAACAGTCTCAGTTTTGGAAATAGATGATCAGTACCCTGTGATCCAGAATCAGGTCCAGATACTCCTGGTATTGAAAAAAACCCAAAGAGGATTTATGGTAGATTAAAATATATTTGAATTTTCATAAAGATGCCACCACAATCTGTAAGCTGAGCATGGATATGACAGAACCCATCCAAAAGCTCCTGAGACAGACAAAAGTTTTGAGAGCCTTGAGGTCAAGGCATCACTGCCTCGGACAACCAGGTGAAAAAAACGTCTAAAGCACTGAGCCAATTTGCGAAAATTAGAGCTTAGCACAGTTCCCCAATTTGTTTTGTCTACTGGCTCCATTAAGGATACAGAATTAGTAACTAGGATAATCATCATTGTTAAGGTGAGATAAAGGCAGGTCCTGTGGTGCTGGCACAATTTCTCTGAGAAGAGGTAGAAAACTGTCCATTAGGGATGTGGTTAGGATGGAGCCTAATAGAAGGGATACTCATACGGCCACTAGACAGCACTGATGAGAAGGATAAACAGACAGGCCTCCTGCTAAGGGAATACCGGATGCACAGTACAAAAGGGAAATACAGAAGCGTGGTCAGACAGTTCCAAAAGTCAGGGTTGGCAGCTTAGGTTCATAAACTGTTAATAGGCAAAGGTCAGGCACGCGCACACTGCCCGTTCTGCATTGCCGTCATCGGAAGCCCACCCCTCAGCGGGGCGGGCTTTCGATGATCGCAAGTACGATCTGCCCATCCAAGGTGGGCAGATCGTACGGGCTTTCAAGAAGCATATGACCATCGCAAGACAAAAGTCTTGCGATGGTTGTAAGGTGTATGGGCACCTTAAGGAGCATGCTAGAAAACCAGCCGAAAATCTTACGATTTTCAGCTGGTTTGTGGCATGCTCGGGAGACAAATGCCGATGAGCTTGCACGCACACTTCCCAATCGGCATTGCGGTCATCGGAAGCACGCCCCTCAGGGAGGTGGGCTTTGGATGATCGCAAGTACGATCTGCCTGTCCAAGATGGGCAGATCGTAAATATTTTAAAGTACTTTACAGCCATCGCAAGACTACGGTCTTGCGATGGTTGTAAAGTGTATGGCCACCTTAACACTAGAGGGTGTCGGTATGCAGCAGTCTGAGCTGGTGAATAGGAAGCTAGCCTTGGAAGCCTGCAGATGGAGAGCAGAGTGCTGAATGTTAGAAACAGGTACAGGTGAGAAATCAGCAGGGCAATAATTTGCAGTGTGTAGGAGTAGAGCTGTCTGCACAGCACTGAAGACAGAGACTTGGACTGCCCAAGAGGGTAACTGCAAAGTGTCAGAGAAACTAGCCTAAGCTGCACCTGAACAATTCAGCAAGGAATATGAGGTGAGCATTGAAGCAGGTAGCTCAGATGAGGTTTTACAAGTGTCATATGTTGCTCAGCCAGACCATTTTAAAACTTCAGGGAGCAGAGGATGCATGAAAAGTGTAAAACACGCTGTGGAGGTCTGCTAGTCTAAGCATAGCAAACCACCTTTTCTGGTGCTGGACATGCTACCAAAATCATGAACGCAGTCTGCAAATAATTAGAAGGTTGTGCTCTTTAATCACTTTGGGCACAGGAATTATGCCCTAAAATTTCAACAAAATTCCTAGGGTATGGATGTGGGTATGGAGTGGAAGGGGTTATACAAGGTTTTTCCTGCAGCTTTGATTGATTTGCCAGAGTCCAATCACCTGGCGGTATCTGCATAGCCAAGTGGTTTCAAGATTAACTCCCTTTGTCTTGTTAAATATGATCTAGAAACTTTAATTTAAACTAAAATCAGTAGATTGTACAATCAGATTGTAATGTGTGGCCAATTCTTTCATTCTAATCCAACCAATAAATGGTAGCATAATGCACTACTGATGAAAACTAAACTCCAAGATCGTATGAAATTGATGAAACGTTTTTATAAAGTTATCCTGTCGGCCATTTCAAATGTTTAAAATGAAAATACTTGCTCAAAAGATGCCACCAGGAAATACCTGCTACTATTCTGCTTAGTTACACTCCACTATTGTGCTCTGTTTGACATTCTAATGTTAGTTTCACTGAGAAGTAGGGATAGTCATAGCCCCTACTACCTGCTTTGCCCCTGTCCAATAAAGGTGCCCTAAATGGTAAGTGTATTAATCCCACTAAACAATTTTAAAAAAATAGGATTTTGGTACTCAACGTAAAATCCCTTTTCTCTGCGTTCATTGAAGGGCACACCGAGATTTGAATCTCTCACAGTTGGGTTATAGCTCCACCTTAAAGAGTAAGACACTAGGCAAAAATACAAAACACAGCCTAGGGGCGGGCCCCTGCTGGTGGCCAATGGGCCCCGTGTTGGGACACAACCCCCCCCCCCCCATTCACAACAGCCAGAGGCAGCTCAGTTAGTCACAAATGCAATATAAAGCAATGCATAGAGCAACAGATGACCACAGGCAAAACAAACAGAACGGTGGGTGCTGTGTCCTTCAATGAATGCAGAGAAAGGGATTTTACAGCGAGTACAAAAATACTATTTTCTTTTCTGTTCATTGAAGGACACTGAGATTTGAATCTCTCACGGTTGGGACGTCCAAAAGCAGTGTCTACTAAAGGGTGTGAAAAACCCCAATCGACCCAGGCAACAACAAAACATGCTGCCGTGTGTAGTAGTCCCTGATAACATATACAAAGGCCTACGCCAAACAAAGAAGCCAACCCCTGAGGGGACAACAGCCTTCTGGAACAGTTCTACAAGCACTTAGCCCTAGTAAAAGTATATGGTCACAAAAAACCTGTGAACAAATTAGTAATTTTCCTGATCTGATCAAAAGGCAGTTTGAAAAAAAACTGAGGAATCAAAGCAGATCCCATAAGTCATGAGGAAACATATTGGGGAAGCCACAGAACATCCCATACCATGGAGACAAAGACCGGAAGGCCAACGGTCTCTGACAACTGCTTAATGCGTACACCAACTTTTGGAAGGTGCTAATAGGATACACTATAGAAAGAAAAATCTGGGGAGAGAATCCCCAGGGTCTCACCAAAGAGCAAGCCTTCCACCAACGATGGTATTCCAGCCAGGAAAAAAAGGCTACAGGTCAGAACCCCCATGAGATCAAAGCTTCCACTTCGACAAGCTGCCACTGTCCCTCAGGAGCCAGGCTGTAGGCTCTGACTGTAAGCTCCAATAACATGCCATGCAGAAAATTCAAAACATGCCATGCAGCAGATCCAGAAAAGTCCACAAAGCATCTGCCAAGAATCCAACCAGGATGGATAACACATCTACCTAGGACAACCCAAAGCAGTGGGTAACACTGAACAGCTTTCCCACTCATACCTGCATAGTAGATGAGCTGGCAGGGATAAAGAGGTGAAGAAAAGGCAATATAAATCCCATGGAGCCACATGAGCATTCTCCATTGCTAACAGAGGATTCCTGATCTGGAAACGAACCCGTCCAGTTGACTCCAGAGATTAGAAATTCTACATCTGGTGTCCTGCACCGGAAACTCAAATCTTAGAACACCTTAGAGAGTGTGGAAATCAACCCCATGGATCCAGGCGCTGCTGGCTAAAGTACACAAACTGCCAATATGCCACACCTGGGATACAAATGGTGAACAGGGATGGAAAGTGCAGTTCGGTGGCACTCGCGCTCCTTGCTGTCCTGCAGTCTTATGGACACGAGCCGAAAGAGAAGCCTCCTCATCTTCCGGTCTCTGCCTCAGTTATGTGATAAATACTCAAGCTACCCTTGGATCCAGGACAGGGGTGTCACAGCCACAAAGCTAAGAATCTGCATGCTCTCTATGGCTGAGCTGGGGAGAAGGATCTAGATCAGTGGTGGCGAACCTATGGCACGCAAGGCCCTTTCTGCTGGCACGCGAGCCCACGTTCAGGCCCCAAAACATTAAGGCTGCCGACATGTCGAAGGGCGGAGAAATCGGCAGGCGAGCGAGTAGGAGGAGAAGGGGGACGGAGCGGCAGGGGATGGAGACAGAGGGAGAAGTGGGCGGAGATGGAGGATGGGAGGAGACGGGGGACTGAGCGGCATGAGACAGGGCCGGAGACAGAGGTAGATTTAGGCGGAAATGAAAGAGGACGTGAGGAGACGGAGCGGCATGAGACAGGGGGAGATGGAAGAGGCCTGTGAAGACCGAGGAGGCAAAGGCAGAGACTGCGATGGAGGAGGCGTCGCCAAGGGGCCAGTCTGCTCTGCCGCCTGCAAAGCCCACCACAGATCCTGCATAGCCCCTCTGAGATCTGGCAGACTTCAGGGTCTCATGGGGGCTTTGCAGGATCTGTGTGGGCTCTGCAGCCCCATGGTGGGCAGAGCCCATTACAAATCCTGCACAGCCCCCCTGAGACCCTGCAGACTGCAGGGCTTCCACTGGCCTGTGCAGGATCTGTGGTGGGCTCTGCCACTAAAGACCCCGCAGAGCTCACCACAAATCCTGCTAAGCCCCCCTGAGACCACAGCTTTCCTGCTAATAGCGGAACATGTCAGAAGTTGGATACAGTGTTTGCACTGTATCCAGCGACTGACAGGCCACGCAAAAAGTATTAAACAGGAAGGGGTGGGGTAAATTTAGTGGGGGTGGGGGCGCCCGTGTTTTGCCTTGCCTAGGGCAGCCCCAAACCAGAATACACCACTGCGTTCAGGGACCACCAATTGAAATAGATCCGACTGACCCAGATCGCCTTGGTATGCGATCCGGGCCAGTCACAATTAGGCAGCGGCAGCCAATAAACAGGTAGGTTAGACGGCTGCTTCCTCCTCGCTAGGACCCCGGGAGGCCCCCGCAAGCGGCCGTCTAATCTGCCTGTTTAGAGGTCACCACCGCTGCCTGATTGTGACCGGCCCGACTACAGAGGCGATCCGGGACGTTCGGGTCCCCCGTGAGAGCAGTACAAGGCCGTAAGGCAGTGATGTTGAACGTTTCTTAAACCCGAGCGCCCAAACTGCAATGCTAAACTTATTTTCAGCGCTGGCACTTTGAGATAAATAAATTGATTTTGCGTCGCAGTTTGGGCACTCGGGTTCAAAAAGGTTCGCCATCACTGATCTAGATTATCTAGCCTGTCACCCAGCTCAACTGTTGATTGAAGGTCCTATAGCCTGAAAATAAAAATACCAGGGCTCAAAATTTCACGTCCTGAGCTACTAGCCATGCCTTAAGAGTTACCAGTTGCCCCACCTAATCCCTACCCTTCCCTAGCACTAACTCCCCCCTAAACACACCAGCACTGTAATGCACGTTACAGAGGTCAGTGCTGTAACGCACATTACAAAGTTCAGTACTGTAAGTAACGCACATTACAGAGCTCAGTATTGTAACGCACATTACAGAGGTCAGTAGTGCACATTACAGAGGTCAGCTCTGTAACGCACGTTACAGAAGTCAGCGCTGTAACACACGTTGCAGAGATCAGCGCTGTAACGCACATTACAGAGGTCAGTAGTGCACATTAGAGGTCCGCACTGCAACGCACTTTGCAGAGGTCAGCGATGCAACGCACGTTGCATAGGTCAGCGCTGCAATGCACGTTGCAGAGGTCAGCGCTGCAACACGCGTTGCAGAGGTCAGCAGTATAAGGAAGAAAAGGGACTTACAGTTCATTTAGGTGGTATTCAGGTGCCCTCTTCTTTCTCCTGGTGGTGGTGCAGGTGCCTGAAAGAGCCGAAGGAGCCGAAGACAGCCGAATCTGATTCTCCTCCTCCTCGGCCGCGGCAGAGCGAGCCAGGAGGAGTGAACACAAAGCCAGCGATCGCCGCTCGGAAGCGGCGGCAGTGTTCGATTGCACGTCCTGCCGGCGGCGCTCCCCCTCCATGGCATTCCACTCGACCCCACGCAATTTTCACTCGCAAATTGCGAGGGGGCGAGTGGAAATTTTTAGGCCTGAAAATACCCTGCAAAAAGAAAGGGAACCAAGATTCCCAGCAGGGAGCTTAGGTCCTTATTCTTTGACACTAGGCGAAAAACTGGGCTGCCTCCCTAGGCTGTGCTTTTTTCTTCTGCCTAGTGTCCTACTCCTGAAGTTGGAGCTCTAACCAATCTCAGCTGTGTCCTTTAATGAATGGAAGAGAAAAAGGGATTTTTCACCGTTATAGAAGATGGTAGAAAGCCATTTAATAAAGCTGACAAAATAAAATACCATATATACTAATGTATCTAAACTAAAAATGATACAAATCTCACTGTAAGACCAACAAACAATAAAATATATTTACCTATTAGATCACTAATTTTGTCTGTAATGGTGCGTGAAGCCCTGATAAATGCATTGTCACTTTCATCATATTTCATCTTCATTTCAAAGAACCCTGTATAAGAAAAAAGTCATTATCAGTTTCTTTCAGTTGTGAATGCAGTTACCACAATCAGCAAACCACTTAAATGAGCTCACTTTTAAAAGCAAAATTGTAGCACCATGAAGCCTTGAAATTTGCTACAACTCTAAATGCCAAAAAGTTGGGATGCTGTGTAAAATCTACATAAAAACAGAGTGCAATGATTTGCAAATCTCATAAACCCATATTTTATTAACAGAAATTAGAAAACATATCAAATGTTTAAACTGAGAGAATGTACCATTTTAACCTCCCTGGCGGTCTGATTATTTAATCCTTTGTTAAATTTTTTTCTTCTATTTCTTTTTGTTTTTACTTTGAAAATTCCCGCCGGTTCTGCCCCCTTGTTAAGCGGCCGCTCGCAAGGGACAGAACCCGGACGACAGATGCCAGCATCGGCCGGAGGACACAGGGCGGCTCGAAGGACAAGGTAAGTAACGATATGCTGTAATCCCTTGTGGCTCAGGGTTACCGCTTATGGTACTGAAAATTAACCCCGAGCCACACTCGGGATTACCGCCAAGGAGGTTAAGAAAAAAAATAAGGTATTTTGGAAATTGATGGCAACATCATGTCTCAAAAAAGTTGTGACAGGGCCATTACCACAGTGTAGCATTCCCTCTTCTTTTAACAACACACTGTAAACATCTGGGAACTGAGGCCAGTTGCTGGAGTTTTGGGAAAGGAACGTTGTCCCATTCTTGATGGGACAACATTCATACATAGTGATTTTTAGAAATATTCCTGAGCCGTTGCAGTGATGTCCATCACAGAATTATGACTGTCTTTAATGCAGTGCCATCTGAGGGCCCGTAGATCACGGCCATCCAATATTGCGTTTTGGCCTTGTACCTTGTACATAGAGATTTCTCCAGATTCTCTGAATCTTAAATAGAAAATTGGCCAGATCCATCAAAACCAAGTTATAAGAAGATACCCAATTGGGAACCATGGACTGTAGCAGAGCAGTCAGTGAAGAAGATTAGACCGGATAGGGCTGAAAGTAGATTTGATAGAAATATGCGGGTTTCAGACAAAAATGTTTATGCTTGTGTATCTATAGGTAGTTTCCATTGTTTATCCACCCTTTTCTTCCCCTCTCTCTTTTCTTCTATTCTCCCGGTCTCACTCCCCCTGGTTTAGGCCCCTTCCCTCTCACCCTTTACCCTTCCCTGGAGGG
>NW_017308259.1:54707-86048 GCF_000935625.1 Nanorana parkeri | reverse complement strand
ATATAATAAATAATACTATACTATACCATTCCCTATATATTAAATAATAAGAGGTGGCGGTGTGAAGATGAGTAGGGGGGATAGATAATACACAGTGGTGATATACGTAAGAATCACAAGAAGATTTGACACAATAACACTAATAGTAGGTGTAATAAATTAAGTAATTGCAATAAGTGCTGCAAAAGGGGCCCAAACCAAGTACTGAGTACATATGCATGCTTGTACTTTTCAGAGGTCCGATATTGTTCTATGTACAATCCTTGTTTTATTGATTGCATGTAATAATCTACTTTTTTGAGGTTGTGGATTTGGGGTTCTTAGGGTTTTCATGAGCTGTAAGCCATAATCATCACAATTATGACAAATCACAGCTTGAATTATCTTGCTTTGCATGTAATGAGTCTATCTCATATATTAGTTTCACCTTTTAAGTTGCATTAGTGAAATAAATGAACTTTGCACGATATTCTAATTATTCGAGTTTCACCTGTATATAGCGTATAAATGTGTATGTATGTGTATGTATGTGTATATATAGATACAGGTGAAACTCGAGGGGTAGCTATAGGAAGACATCAAGTAAATGAGAGATGAGGAAGGACGGTGTCTCTTTGTAAAATGTATGATAAACAGTATACGCTCGTTAATATTTATCTACCAAATAAAGGTCAAGTGCAGGCCCTGATGAAGATCTTAAATCAATTGAGCAATTTTATGGAAGGAATGGTAGTACTGGGAGGCGAATTTAATTTGACAATTAACCCTAAAATGGACACCTCTAAGGGAATATCCCAGATATCACATCTCCAACTTAACAGATTAAAACAACGCATATATAATCTACAATTTATCAGATATACACATCGTGGCCACCGATTATATATATTAATGACATTGTGAGATTCTGATCTGTCATGTAATGGTGCCTTATTGTGATCAATGTTCACCTTCTACTTCTACTGTATGTTGACAATGTTACTATGTTTTTGGGGCTGTGCCTCTATGTCTCATTGTACCTTGTTTTCTTTTATACAATAAAGCTGATTTCTGATTTAAAAAAAAAAAATCTACAATTGGTAGAAATCAGGCGTATATTGCATCCCAAGGAAAGGGATTATACATGCCACTCATGGGTACATTCATCGTATAGTCGAATCTCCCACTTCATCTCCCACTGCTTAGTGAGCTGGAAAATACAAGCGGAGAAAGGGGCACAAATATGGTCAGATCATGCTCCAAATTTTTTTTCTGTTATGTCCCCAAATACCATGAAGCCGCAGGCAATGTGGAGATTGATAGAAAAAAACTGCGCTAGGAATCAAATAACACTCTAAGAGCAGCTGTGCTAAATAGGTGAGTACACCCAAAATAGGAAAAAAGAAAATAGCACTGCACTTCAAACTCAAAAAATATATTCCTAAAATGTGGAAAAAATTGTATAAAATGTGAAATTGTCACAAAGTGATACACAATTTTGTGTCATACACAACACTTGTGCTGATGATAGTAAGAAAACCTCTAGGTCTAATGGTCTAGACACATGGGAGAAAAAAAAAATGTGCTAGTACATCTCATAAAATGTGTACATATAGAAAAATCTGTGTTAAATCTCACAAGTGATGTATGTATAACTCCCACTCAATCTACATAACCACATGTGAAGTCCATTACTTCTGGAGTTTTAACACAGGTTTTTCTATATGTACATATTTTATGAGATGTACTAGCACATTTTTTTTCCTCCCATGTTTATTATGGGTTATTGTGTCTAGACCATTAGACCTAGAGTTTTTCTTACTATCATCAGCACAGGCCTTGTGCAACACAGGTGTTGTGTATGACACACAATTGTGTATCACTTTGTGACAATTTCACATTTTATACAATTTTTTTCACATTTTAGGAATATCATTTTTGAGTTTGAAGCGCAGTGCTATTTTCATTTTTCCTAATGTGGAGATTGAATGAAATATTACTACAAGATGTAACTATGGGACAGGCGATTAGTCGGGGTATCGCAAACTTTGTAGGAGATCATAAACATGATAATACACCACCCCCAATAAAGTGGGAAGCATTGAAGGGAGTAATACGTGGGCTATTAGTGTCAAATGGGACACGATTTAAAAAAGAAAAAGAACAACATATTAAATCCTTATTGTTTGATATATCACAATTAGAAGGACGACATAAAAAGAAGGCAGATGAAGAAGTCTTTAAAAAATTACAACAAAAGAGAATGGAACTCCATCAAAGATTAGATCTAGGATACCAAAGATATAAGATAACGTAAAACGAACAATGTATGAATTTGGCAATAAAAGAGGTAGATTATTAGCGTGCTCAATTAAAGAAAAACAGCTTCGGACTAATATCCCAAAAATCAAATGCCCATAGCAGGGTATGGTTAACTCCTCAGAACAGATTGCAGAAGCCTTCTATAAGTTTTATATGCGCTTATATAATTTAAAGGGAGATAATATGGAAAGGGAGGGGAGATCAGACCAAGAGGATAGGTTGAAATATGTGACTCAGACACACCTACCAAGATTGGAGAGCGAAGCGATAGCTATGCTAGACACCCCATTTACATTTGAAGAAATATCAAGAGCCATACAATTAACGCCTCTAGGGATGAGTCCAGGGCCGGATGGATTAACTGGGGTCTTCTATAGACAGTTTAGGGGAGAATTGGTAATGTTGCTGCATGGTATGTATAATTCAATCAATGATAGTTGTGGTTTCCCGCGTCAGAGTCAGGAAGCTTATATAACGTTGATACATAAGGGAAAAAAAGATCCTACCCAGTGTGCCAGCTATTTACCTATTTCTCTGATAAATGTGGATATGAAAATATTCGCTAAACCTTTAGCTTTGCGTATACAGCCATACCTACAGACCATAATACATCCAGAGCAGGCGGGGTTTGTCCCCGGATGAGAGACGAGGGACAATAAGATTAAAACTATATAATTGATTCAATGGGCACAGTCACGGGGGCTTCCTTTGCGTTTACTATCTTTTGATAGGGTGGACTGGAAATTTATACAAGTATCGTTAGACCAAATTGAAATACCGACACTTTCAATTCAAAAAATCATGGCGTTATATACTATTCCATCAGCAAGGATACGGGTGAGTGGGGTACTATCAGAGTGGGTTGAAATTACCAATGGGACAAGACAGGGCTGTCCATTATCCCCTATACTGTATATTTTAACGATGGAACATCTAGCTATTGCACTACGTCAGAATAAAGATATCTGGGGGATTAGGAAAAAGGAGAGGATACATGAGTATTTTTGCGGATGATGTATTATTTATTATAAATCCAAGGATAGCATTTCCCCTAATCTTGGATGAGATCAAGAAGTTTGGACGAGTAAGTAATTATATTATTAATGCTGGTAAAATCGCAGTGCTTGGATATTACTCTCCCGTTGGGTGAGAGGGATATACTAAGTATTAGTTTCCCATTTGTGTGGACAATGGAAGCATTGAAGTATTTGGGGGTGAATATACCCGCGGATTTGGGGAAACTATACTCGTTAAATTATACGCCTCTGCTAGAAGATACACAGTTGAGGTTAAATACATGGAAAAAGAGAAATCATTCTTGGTTGGGGAAGATGGCTCTATTTAAGATGTACATTCTTCCAAGATTTCTTTATATTTTCCAGACTGTTCCAACAAAGATACCACAACTGTTTTTTTAATAAACTTCGGTCCCTACTAGTTAGATATGTATGGAATAAAACAGGAGTGCGACAGAGGCATGATATACTAAATAAAAGAAAGATGAATGGAGGGGGTGGATTACCACATATGGAGATATACCATAAGATGGTAAAATTGAGCAGATTGCTGGATTGGTTTTCTCAAAACTTTGGGTGTCTGTGGAACAGGCGGAGGTGGAAATACCTCTGACATCCTTACCCTGGATAACTCCAACTAAAAGACACCAAACCTGGATTGAGTCACCAGTAATCTCCTCGGTGATAGAAATCTGGGATGTTTTGGTTAAGAAATATGGTGTATCTACTTATGTGGGTCCATTAACACCATTATTGGGAAACCCAGACTTTCCATTGGGTTTAAAGAGCAGGAGGTTTTTGAGATGGGTGATTTCCAGATTCTCTCCTGTGTGTGAAGCCGTTTCGGACGCGGGCTTACGTTCATTCGTTGCCTGTGTCCGGCGGACCAACCTGGGGGGGAATGGCTGGAATATCTCCAATCAAAACATTTTTATATTGCCCTCTGCTCACAAGAGTAATAAGAGATCTGGCCCCATTTGAAGAGATCTATTTTAAGAAAGCAGAAAGTAAACATATGGTATCTAAATTTTATAATATGTTATTGACACCGATCTACCCAGCTCTTCCGTATTATACCAAAACCTGGGAACAAGAACTAGGGCATGTCACATCAAAAGAGGACTGGCATGCGGTCTTCTTTCAAACTTTTAAATCAAGTAAATCAGTGGTGATACAGGAAAGAAATGTTAAAATATTAACTAGATGGTATAGGTGCCCAACAATATTACATAAGTTAAGTGTTCAGAATTCTAAGATATGTTGGAGATGTAAAGCGGAAGATGGGACGATGTTGCACATATGGTGGTCATGTCGGTTGTTAAAAATATATTGGAAATCGATTATGGAGACAGCCCAACAGTTAACGGGTATAAACATGTTAGATACACCATAAATTGCACTGTTATCATTAAATAATACCCCAATCACAGTCATGGGAAATGGTCTAATACGTCCAATTTTGGCAGCGGCAAGGGCAGTAATACCAAGGCATTGGAAGTCAACAAAGGTCCCCCAGATGGTAGAGTGGGTAGCGGAAATAAATAACATTATGCGATTGGAGGAGCTTACGGCCCGATTATATGACAATTACATAAGATTTGAGGAGACATGGAGACCATGGAGGGAATACACTAGATCGATGAAGGAGTAGACATACTCTTAGAGATAATCTATTAAGAAGTGAGATCTTAGATTCTGATTCCTTTTTCTGTGGGGGGATGGTAAGGGAGGAGGGAGGGGAAGGGTATGGAAACTGTATTGTTCTATAATCATAGATTTGGATTAGTTATTATCATTATTTATGTATGAATGTAGAATGGTTTTCGAAGTGGAGTAACAAGGTATTGTTTGTAAGATTTTAATGCATCTGTGTTAAGTAAATAAAAAATTAATTAATAAATATTTTGTAAAAAAAAAAGTCTGACTCATAAAAGAAAAAAAATGTGTCCGAGTGTCCTTATGTGTTTCTGCATCCAAATGTTCCCTGCGGAACAATTATAAAAGTTGATCCTGTACTGTGGGAGGAATGGAGGCATTCCAAGATCTCATTATACTGCACCGAGCGGAAAGTAAACAAAGATGGATTTTTGGATACTTTCTGGATCATAATAGCTAAACAAATATAAAAGCTGTTCCACTGGGGACACCAATCGAGAACACTGACAATTTAGAGAAACTCTCTGCCAATAGGTTTGAATTATGGGACAGGACCAGAAACAAACAGTGTAGGTCTCGGGTGTTTGCATTTAGGGCAACAATTAGAAATGCCTGGTGAGGTAGGGGATGTAGATGATATAAAATATGGGACATATGCCCTGTGCAGGATTTTAAATTGGGTCTTTCTCCAGATCTCATTTAGTTATCCGTCTAAACTTGTTATACCCCATCAAGATCTTATCTGCCAGATATGTCTCCTTAAAGTCCTTAGCCCATGCCTTGTCATTAGAGGATTCCAAAGGAGTAAGATATGTAGTTTGAAGGCGTACATATAATTCTGAGATAGTATAAATGTCTGCAGCAGTATGTCCAGAAAAGTTTTCCGGAAGATGATCTGAGGATCTGTGGAGAGCTTCTTCCAAATTGCTGTAACCTGGAAGAAGTACAATAAATGATTGCTCGGCAAGCAGTATTCCCTAAACAGATCTTGGAACAATTTAGGTTTTTTTTTGTTTCGAAATATTTATTGATTTTCAGTTAGAAAAAAGGAACACAAATGGTTTACACAGTATAGTGCGATGACAGAGTATTCAATGCATACAGTATATTTCAAACTTGAGATGCAGATGCATAGTTATACATTATAATATTTAGCCTCTCTGTGTATAGTGACCAGGGGCAGGAGCTGGGACGCCTGATAATAAAGAGTTATGTTTGGCACACCAATGCCTCCTTTTTTATGTGTGTATAGTGTGTACCGCGGTGTCCTGGGCCGTAGGGGGTGCCAGATAAACTGCAGTATGCTCCGCTGCAAAGATCTTAGAGCAAAGGACGGCACTGCTATCGGCAAGTACAACAGTCTAGGGAGTATGGTCATTTTGACAGCTGCAAGTCTGCCAAACCAAGAGAGGCTATGTCGTGTCCAATTGGTCAGCAAAGATAAGGGTGCTTAAACAGAGGTACATAATTGATCGCATACAGAGTTGCATATGTAGGGGATATGGGAACAATTTAGGTTTTAAAGATGCCTCATGAAAGAAATGTTTCCATAGCTTTATACCCTTTTGATTCCATTCGTGAAAGGCACCATATTCCCATCCTTGGGTAAACATTGGATGATTTAACACGGGACAGAAAGAGGAGATAAATGGCAAAACCCCAAGGACTTTTCGAACCTCCCCCCAGGCAATAACAGTGTCTACAATCAATGAATTGTGTCTAAGTTCCAGATGGAGGGCAGAGAGTTTGCAGTGAAGGAGGGTCTTAAGGTCCCAGGGCTGTACCATTTCCAGTGAATAATTAGAAAATTTTGATTGATCCTTCAACCAATCCATGGAATGGCGCAATATACACGCCATAATGTATAGCTTCAGGTTGGGAAAATTTGCACCACCCTCACTCTTTGGGAGCCACAATTTATTGATCTAAATTCTCTGCCTTTTCATTCCCCATAGGAATTAAGTCATGGCCCTATTCAAGCGGGTTACATCCAAGCATTTCAGTAACACTTGGATGTAACCCAGATATAAGGGGAAAGTTTGCATAGGATAGAGTAATCTTGCAAAGCTGACCATTTTAACCAAATGTATCCTCCCAAAAAGCAATAAGGGCAGACTACAACACGCATGCTGGATTAGTGTGATCCTAGTTCATGTAATTACTTCATTGCTGTGCTGTATGTGTATAGGCCAGTGGTGGCTAACCTTGGCACTTCAGCTGTGCCAAAACTACAAATCCCAACATGCATCTGCCTCTGGGAGTTATGTCTGTGGCTGTCAGAGCCTTGCAATGCCTCATGGGACTTGTAGTTCCAAAACAGCTGGAGTGCCAAGGTTCGCCACCACTGGTATAGGCCAATGTAGTTGGATCTGTATGTGCGTTATAATTAATCGAAATTAATCGATTAATCGATTAAAAGGAATTTCGATTAATCGAACATGAAAATTTTAATCAGTAACAGCCCTAGTTTTTTCGGCATCTAAATTAATGATAGGGTATTCTTGAGATGGTGTTTTGCGAGCCACTTCTAATTCTGTCATAACTCTGCTCTGCGAACATTGGTCACCGCTGCCCGACCCTTCACAAAGCCAACCTGTGTTGGATGAATGCTATGGGTTAAGATATTAGCCTTTGTGCTATGATTTTGGACAAGATCTTTGCATCCGCAGTTAAGAGTGATATGGGTCTGTATGAACCGTGTGGCAGTAGGGTCCTTTCCTGAGTTAGGTAACAATCTAACATATGCCTCATTTCAAGTAGTCAGGTAAGATCCCCTTTCCATACTCCATTATAGAGTGTGGTGAGTGTTGGAAGCATTTCCTCTTTTAAGATCTTGAAAAACTCAGGAGTAAAGCCGTCCGGACCAGGTGCCATTCCAACTATAACCTGTTAAATTTCCAAAGGGGTAATGTAGAGAAAAATAAGAAGATGCTAATGCCAGTCAGCGGCCACGGTTTTTACACAGTGTGCCTTGGCTACGTCGAGGCGTTCTCACCGTTTTGTATGGAGATCTCTATGACAGTGGACGAGAGGATTCAGAGGGGGATTCAGTGACCTCTACCATCCTTTGAAGAAACGGTTCAGCTCCCATGGGGTCTAGCTCTAAACTGATGACCTGTAAGGGCTTTTAAAGCATTGTTTACAATTATTTTTACATTTTGTTTTTAAAACTTTTTTTTTACTTTACTTTAATTGCCATCACATAGATTTGAAAAAGTTGACAACTTTTTCAATAATCGATTATAATCGATTATGTCGATTAGTTGTTGCAGCCCTACTTACAAGCCCCCCATGTTATAGCATATTGGTGGTGACAGGTAAACAGCGGAAACAGAGAAAGAAAAATAGGGAGAATCGAAAGAATAAAAGAGAAGCAGAACAACGATTATGACATCTCTTCGAGGCACTATCAAGATGGGAAATGTCCCAAAAAGCAATCACCGTGCAGGGGAACACACACAGTAAATACCAACTATAGGGGTGGGGGAACGTGTAGTAACACTCCCCCCCACCTGACCCAAACAGCTTACAACAAGAAACAAAGTGCGAACTAGGGGGAACTGGGGGGGGCGGGGGGGGGCATGGGAACCTAAGAGGGAAAAGAAAAAACAGTAATCAAGGGCATGCGCAATTCCCAGCCTCTAAAGTAGAATGTACAAACATGAGGGGGCTCCCTACAGTGCCAGTATATCTCCCCATCCCACACCACCATAACACAAGGGGTGCACAAGATGTGGAGAACCCCAGCGAACCAAAAACCTGAGGACTAAAAAAAACAAGCTAAGCTGTGCATGTGCAAATAAGAGGTATTCAGTCAAGCCTGACCTGCGAGTCAGCACATTCCAATGAAGCGTGCAACAGGGACACATACCAAGTGTCTAGGAAGCAGTTGGAAATCGGCAAAAAAAAAAGGAACAATAGGCAGGTCCCATCTTATAATAAAGTATCATAACATAAAATAAGGAGGGTGCAATCAATAAATAATATGAGAGGCAGTGACTAGTGACAAGTGATTTTAAACATGTGAGGGTCCCCAAGCACCATCCAACAACCACCACCCCCGGGGGACACAAGAAAGCAATCCCAATAGGGATGCAAGTCGCCTAGGAAAAGCGGTCGCCAGAGGCCCCAGGGGACCCAGGGGACCAGTAGAGACAGGAGTACCTAGTACAAACTATGACGATATCAAAACGAACACCACATACAAAAAGCTGTTATAAATACTAGAAAGCACTCGAAGGATAGCACGTGATGTCCTGTGCATCAGGTGCACGTTCAGTAAGTCCGGCGAAAAATAAAGTAAACACAAAGTGGAAGGAAAATAAAAAAGGAGGTTGACAGTCTATGGCGTTCAGCAACAGGACTGCATATAAAATGAGACAATACAACCAAGGCAGGGGGAGAGAAAAAAAAGAACACAAAGGATCAGCACAACTGCAGTCAGAAGGGATGGTACTGGGAAGGGTCCAGGACAAAGAGAGGGAAATGTCACAAGTAGCAACTAAGAAGGAGAGCACCAAAAGTAGCACTGGCATACACGGATGCACTCACGGAATGGTCAACAGGATCACTGGCTGACTGGTCTGGATGAGGTCCCTCATTCCGGGTGTGGACGCGGAGGGACCTGTTGCCACTCATCCTGAGGAAGTGTTCTGCGAAGCTGTAACTCAGGATCCAGCCACGGCTCCAATTCAGTCACAGTGATGCCCAGCACAGCTGTAAAGGCTGGGAGATCTGCAGACGAACGAAAAAAGTGCACACGACCATTCCAACGTCCGGATAGAGCAAACGGGTAACCCCAGCAGTAAGGGATACTGGTGTCTCGCAAAGTTCTGGTCAGGGGAGGGAGCGCTCTACGCTTACCAAGCATACATTTAGAGAGATCAGGAAATAAAGTCACTTGAGCACCGTCAAAATCCAGAGGCCAATGAGACTGCACTTTGGCAAAGATGTCTGACTTCTGAGTGAAGTAATGCAAGCAACAGAGGGCATCTCTCAGTTGAGGATTATTAGGACAGCGAAAGCCAGGAGTACTATGCACTCTGTAAATCTCAGTAGGATTAGTCACTGGCATACCCAGTGGCATGTTGAAGATCCCTGTGACCAAGGATCACTGGTTTGCATCCCCCGTGGCTTGAGATAGACCTCTAATGTGGATATCAATCAATCCTCAAGGTCGTCCGAGTGTATAAGGTAGTGATGTGAGAATGTTGAGCTGTAACCACAGCTTGTAGTTGCTCAATGGCGGCAGTCATGGAAGGCAAAAGTGTCGAGGCATGAATAAAAAGACTGCATGAAAAATGATCTTCAGAAAAACTGCAATGAAAAATGTTCTTTTGATTAGAGTGAGCAGCCAGGGGCCTTGGAAAAGACTAGCCCAATTTGAGATCTGACCTTTGAAGATCTCAAATGGCAATTCTATTCATTCTGGGGTACAAACCAGATTGTTGAAATTACAGGATTTTCCTACAGAGCATTGTCTAAGATAGAAATAAATCCTGTTTCTGGCATTAAGCAAAGTAGACCTTCCAAGTTAGATGACAGAAATTCCCAAGAAGTCCAATTCCTAGCTATCAAAATAGTAGAATAAACATAGTAAGACAGACCCTGGTCCCTCAGAACCCAAACTTCAACAGACAAGCCATCAAAGCCAACAACCAGGAAGCAAGATGGTAGATCATCCCCTGATATAGAAGATTGAAGAGGTCAGGAGGTACCCACAGGGAATCTCCCAGAAGTCAGAAGATAATATATAACTTCTTTTTTGGCCAGTTCGGCGCCACGAAAATCACCAAAACACCTACCACCTATAACCTGCGGAGCAGTTGAGGAAGAATCCCTGCTGGAGGGAAGGCATATATCAGCTAAAACTGATCCCACAAGGTCACTAGCACATTATTTACAGCAAAGGCCTGAGGATCCCTGTGTTGCAGTGGCCAAGGAGAAGACACACAAGCTGGAAATGGTGCTGTCCCAAAACAAAGTGCAGGAACCGCCAATTAGAAGGGAAGATGGGGACATGCAAGTTAACATCCGTGATATATATCAATGCCAAGAACTCCCATAGTTGCAGCGATGCAATGACAGAGCAAGATGATTTCATGTGGAATTTTTGCACACACAGTGCTGAGAACCTTCAGATTCAGGAAGGTATGAACACCCCCCCCATTGGATTATGTAACTGCAAACAAGTTGGAAAGAGTTTCCCCAAGAGAACTGGATCATTTGAAAGAGATCCTTCAGCCTCTGCAGAGAAGAGGAGAGATTCCAAAGAATGAAACGGGTGGCAAAGAAGGCCGACAGACATCCCCCCACTTGTAGTGTGGGCGCCCCGTCACTGCGAGACAGGCTCGGTTCCAGACTTTGCTAGTTTGGGCATCCATGACTTGCGATTGAACTGTTTGCAGTGTACGGCCTATGGCCTTGAAAGTGGAAGCCTGAGAGGGACGACTTCGTCGCAGGATCTTTTATTTTCTCACTAGGTAAGAGGGTACTATTACAGCCAGTGACTCTCTTAATAAAGGTGCCCAAAGGCTAACCAGATGGTTAGGTCAACATCTATTCCGTTTCTTGCAGAACATCTCCACAGACTAGCATCTTAGCCACAAGATCCTGATCCATGTAGACTGACAAGCTCCAGGTGAGAAACTTGGGGCAGGGACACTACCAGGCTATTTATGTAGTAGTGTAAAGCAACCAGAAGGTGCACCAGTTTCTGGAGGAATTATATTTTTGTGCGGATCGGCCCACGGTCATGTGCCAGTCCAAATCGCAAATATATGGCAGTATATAACAGTTTTTTTAAGCCTGGGAGACATCATGGCCGACTAGATTTCCAACTTGAAGGAGTCTTCCAACTCAGACGACTCCAGCTCCTCTTCCTTGCTATCCTCCCCCTCATTCAGGAACAAAGGTTCTGCGACAGCCAAGCCTGCAAGCCACTCGGTAGGGGAACACCAAATGAGGACGCTTACCTTGTCCCATTTACTTTGTACCTGACGTCTGCCATTATGGTTAAGGGATACTCTGAGGGGTACTCACAACCTTAGCTGCATAGCAAAAGAGTGAAGACAACCTCTGTCTCACAGCTGAAGGCTGCTGGATAACTGGATGCAAACCTCCACCGCTAAATCCCAGGGCCCAGATGTGGAGCAGATGGCCGTGTGTGTCTCTTGTAAGAGCATGTGCTCAAAATGGCTGCTGAAGCCTGATAGCAAGTTGGTTATTTTGTTTCCTAAGTGGAGCTGATCCCTCCTAAATGTGTTGCAGGGCCACTGCGACAGACCATTTCACATTTTGAGAAGTGTAGCATGGAGCCCCATGTCTGTGACACATAATTTAAAGTGTCATAGTCGCGCACACTGCTCTCTGGCTAGGAATGACCTACATGCACAAAGCCAAAGGTCCAGGGACATCCATGGGGGAGGGGGGACGAGCCCAAACTCACTACACCACAGGTCTTTTAAGATCCATCACAGGTTAGATTTGTAGACTCCCATTTCACCCACTTTTGGAGGGCATACCTCCCTCCTCCATGGAAGTGGTCTTCAGGGACAGGGCTCCACCAGACAGGTGGACCACAGCCTTAGACCTGTAGGGCACCCTGCAGCTAACTGCACGGTTGTAATGCAGATGCCAAAGCAACATTTGATGCTGGCCCTGCATCTTGGGTATCCAGGTACAATCCCCCAGGCTTGCTTAGGGGCATCGATCATGAAGCTGCAAGATCACTGCCTCAGTGACTTAGGTGTAGCTCGGTTGAGTTGAGAATTCTCTTTGTATAGTGTGTAAAAGTATAATTATCAAGAAACTATCTCTCGGCACGGGAGAGGTCATCTGTCACTTAATGGGACACTAAACTCAAAGGTTAAAGCTTAAAAACCCATACAAATACTTTAACTATTAACAAAAATGTATCTAATTTGTGTATCACTCTGCTGTAGAGCCTCAAATTATCTGAATTTGTGCTGACACTGTCCTTCTGGAGGATAGCTACTTCTGTTCCCTGTGGTCCCTGTGTGTGTTGTACAGTAGCCACGGCTCCAAGCTCACTCGTGTGATGGACTACAATCTCACATTAAGTTTACTAACATGTATTGAAATTGTAGTCCATTATAACAAATGTAAGGGTGAGGTGGTGTAAAAAATAAAAAAAAAGTGTCATCCATGGACAAAGCAATTTTCTTTTCCACCCCTCCCCTATGGAATCCCCCAAATCTTCAGATCCACCCTTATAGCCAATACCATTACTTAAAAAGCAAGAGCAAACAGCAGGGGCAACAATGGCCACCCCTGACGTGTACCCCTTTTCAACTCAAATGAGTCAAATAGGAAATTATTCACTCTAATGCAGGCAGTCAGGTTAGAATACAACAATTTGATTCACGTGATAAACTGAGGACCCAGCCCAAAGAGATATAGGACATTTTAAAACATTGCAAATAGATGTAGGCAAGTGCAAAACAGAAACATTAAATTTTATCATATTTTGACAGCTAACTTCCAAAGTATCATACAATTGTGTTTTCTACCTACTGTTAAATACCACATTGTTGTCTTTGAAATCTTTCCATTGCTGGTGCCACTTAGAATCCTTATGCAATACCATGCCCAATGCTTCCCTGAAATAAGAGGAATAAAATGAATGGTCAAAAAACTATATAGCAAAGTTTTAGAGACAAGTTTAATTTAAAACAAAAACAAAAAAACACTGCCATATGCCTGATCTCCACCCTTTTCACAAATATGACCCATTAGATTTACCAAATGTATGTAATGTGAGGACCCACCTGAACAATCTATTAAATTAGTATCCAGTCAGGGCAGGCCCTTGCACAATCTTGTTGATAGATCTCAAGTAGATTGTACACTTAGATTACAACATGTTTGATTTGATTTAGCATTTTCTTTCAATCATTGCCTGTCCAGAGATATCGTTTATATCCATTCACAGCACTTTTTTCTTCCAATGTCTTATATTATATGTTGAAATTAATGAGTTACAAGTAGTGTAAAAAAAATTTCTGGGTAAGGCAAAGCTGTCACCTAAATGAACTGTACAGCTGTGGTCCATTACATGTGTCATACATCGATCAGCCATAACATTATGACCAGCCACCGAATATTAAGTAGGTCCCCCTTTTGGCACCGAAAAAGCTTTGGCCCATCAAGGTATGGACTCCACTAGACCTCTGAAGGTATAGTGTGATATCTGGCACCAAGCGGTCAGAAGCAATTCAACATAACATCCACATAAATCCCAAAGCAGGACCCAAGGTTTCCCAGGAGAACATTGCCAAAAGCATCACACAGCCCCCACCAGCTTGCCTTTCTCCCACAGTACATCCTTGTGCGATCTCTTCCCCAGATAAGCAACACAAGCACCCAGTCATCTACATGGTGTAAAAGAAAACGTAATTCATCAGACCAGGCCCCCTTCTTCCATTGCTCCGTGATCCAGTTCTGATGCTCACGTGCCCATTGTAGGTGCTTTTGGCGGTGGGCATGGGTCAGCATGGGCACCCTTGACTGGTCTGCAGCTACGCAGCCCCATATACAACAAACTGTGAAGCACTGTGTGTTCAGACACCTTTCTATTGGTACCAGCATTAACTTTTTCAGCACTTTGAACTACAATAACTCTTCTATTTGATCAGACTACAAGGGCCAGCCTTCACTCCCCACGTGCATCAATGAATCTTGGCCGCCCATGACCCTGTTGCCAGTTCATGGGTTTCCTTCCCTGGTCCCCTTTTTGGAAGGTCCTGCCCACTGCAGACTGGTAACATCTCACAAGAAAAAAACTGGATAGGAAGCCCTACAGCCCTATTTGGTATACATATAAACACAAGTATATACTGTAGAACACAGTTAGGTGTGATGACCAACAAGTGGATAAAAAAAGGTGAATGGAAGGAATGACTCGCTATTTGCTGATACGTTGGTGGTTAATAGGAGAGGCGTTGCGCTGTCCAGGGGGAAGCCTGAGATCGATGGTAGTATTACGCCCCGAGTTACGCTAATTTAACTATGGGGTATTGGGAGGCATTCAATGTCTGGAAGAATAATCCACACGCCAGTAAGATAGTTTATTATGGGAGATATATAGACGACATAGTCATCATCTGGGACAGACCCCCAGACACAGTTACAGAATTCGTATCCCACTGCAACAAGAACAACCTAGGCCTCTCCTTTACCCATGTCGTCAGCCCCACTGAGTTGGTCTTCCTTGATTTAGAACTTACAACCATCGAGAACAACATTTATTACTAGAAACCACGTCAAGCCTTCAGGAGGCAACTCATACCTCCATTACCACAGCTGCCACCACCCAAGGTGGAAAAACAACATACCAAGAAGTCAGTTCTGCCGATTGAAAAGAAATTGCACTAAGAATTCTGACTACACCACCTCGAGCCGCTTGCTCTCAAAAAAAAATTCTGGAAAACCCTATCCCACAGACCTCATCACGGAGGCTTACACACAGTACCTCCCATCGGATGAACCCAATAACACTAAGAAAGACCGACTTCAAAGTCAAAAAAAGAACCCAGGTTCATCACCACCTTTAACAATAAATATAAAGCTATCAAGAGAGTGATCTACAATAATTGTCATATCCTCTTGAAGGACCCCAAATTAGGCCCGCTGCTGCCTCCTAAACCATCTATTAACTTTATAAAAAACAAAAACATCAAGAATCTTGTAGCACCCAGCAAACTACTAAAACAACCCAAAGCACCCCAAAACTATTTCCTGTTCGACAACAGAGTTGGTGTCTTCAGGTGCAAAAAAACAAAATGGTTAACGTGCCAGTTCATCCACCATGGACAGAGTGAGTTCAATGATCATTTACACAACATTTACAAGATCAACCAATTCATCACCTGTGCCCACGATCATGTGATATACGGACTCCCATGTCCATGTGGTTTAATCTATGTCGGACGCACTATGCGCCCTCTGCAGAAGAGAATCAGTGTGCACAGACGCTTTATTGAGAAAGGTGACACAGAACACAGTGTTCCCCGACATTTCACTATGAAACATTATAAAAATACACGAGCATTGCACGTCTACACCATTGAACACATATCGCCCAAACTAACACCATCCGAAAGGTTTCGCCTGTTGTGCAAGAGGGAAACCTTTTGGATCTACAAATTAAATACATTAGTACCCACCGGTCTGAATGAGGAGATCAAAATACATACTATTTTATAAGCAGTAGTCCTCTCCAGTTACATTGATTGACTCCCAATATGTTCATGTCGTGTCATGTGCATATATGCGCATATTGGCCTCCAATGCATGTCTGTGTGTATGTGTGTGTGTGTGTGTGTGTGTGTGTGTGTGTGTTTGTGTGTGTGTGTATGCACATGTTTATGTCAGTGTCAAAATCATAGTTCTGTGAAAATATTATTTTATTGGCATTCTTATCTATACAATTACTATTAATGACTTCTCTTTTGAAAACTTTTTTTTCCAGATAAGGAACTTTTTATTCTTAAGTATTTTAATATTTTACCCATATATATTTAGGTCCACATTCATTTTTATTCCTATTTTTTTTTATTCCTATTTTTATGTGTCCTAATAGTATTTATGTTTAAATTTCTTTACAAACATCCAACAAGAGTTCATAGGAATTCTTCTCAATTTTAAACGCATAGGTTTAATGGAACAGACATGCAGTCCCCTTTTAATTCTTCCCAATAAATGTTACGTTTTAAATTGACAAGTTATTAAGGCCAACATGAGGTGATAAGCCATTTATACCCATTATGTCCTGTCCCTGTAAGAGCGGTCTTACGAACACCAGCTTGAAGCAGCATCCCCCCCCACCCCCCATTGTTCCACCAACCGAAGGTCCGTACGAAAGGTGGCCCCACCCACTTGTCACATTTAAATGAGTCTCCCCGTTTCCCGCCCGCTCTTGGCTTTTCACTCCGGCTTGAGAAAGAGGCACCGGCCTCGAAACACGTAGCCGTTGGACGGTTCTCTCCCAGCCCCTCATTGAGGTCACACTGCCATCCAACGCCGCCTCACACTGACAGCAAGACCCAGTCAGTCGCGGCTGCAGAGATTCAGCGGCTTTCCCCCGCCTGACTCACACTAGAGCCGTAAGGCTCAGCCTGGCCAGCTGAGACCTGGCGCTTCTATATAAATGGATATATTTAAGTTGGTACCAGCCCCAGACAGAGACAATACTACCATCGATCTCAGGCATCCCCCTGGACAGGGCAACGCCTCTCCTATTAACCACCAACGTTCAGCAAATAGTGAGTCATTCCTTCCATTCCCCTTTTTTTATCCACTTGTTGGTCATCACACCTAACTGTGTTATATATACTTGTGTTTATATGTATACCAAATAGGGCTGTAGCGCTTCCTATCCAGTTTTTTTTCTTTGTGTATACGCAGGGTCCCTCGCCCTGCTAAAGGAGGCAGCAGGCCCCCACCCACTAGTTACTTAAACGCACCTTGCACCACCAGAGTAGTGCGCTTACTACATTTGCCGTTTTTAACATCTTACAAGAGCTGCAGTTTTGGATTTGCTCTGACCCAGTCCTCTCGCATTACAATTTTGGCCTTGCTCGAATCCTGCCGCTTTCCCATTTTCTTGATCGTAGAGTGCCACTCAGGACGGACGGGTTATGGTGGTACCATACCTGGACACTGGCCAGAACTGACCGGATCCTTATATAATCATTCCCCCTACACCAGATCCCCAGTTTTTTCCAGTGTCCCTAGATGACAGACATGTTTTTTTCTCTTTATAAGAAAAGTAGTTATTTTACCGTTAAGCCATTCATGTTTTCTGTGACTGCTCAGGGCCTCCTCCGGCAAAAATGCAGTATCCAGATTGGTGCCCCATGGCGGAAGCGTCAGGGGCCGTACCTGGACCCCTCAGGAATTACGTCAGAAGAAGTAGGGCTGGCTTATAATGTTGCTTTTCAGCACTGGATTCTGTGTAGGCACCCAACTTGGCACAGATTGTGTGGAGTGTTGGGATAGCTACAGGGTGCCTTACAGGTCCACGGGGGTAAGATGAGTGAGTGAAGCCGAGGAGATATTTCTCATTTACATACTCGCATAGTGTTTGAGGTTGAATAAAGATACAGGTCCATCCAGTTCAACTTTTGTGTGTGTTGTGCGTGCATGTGTGTCTAGGAGTGCCTGTGTAGTTTTTAAGAGTACCTGTACCCCTGTATGTTATGTTCTCTTAGGAAGGTATCTGATTTTTAAATAAATCAATATTCTCTGCAGATACCATTGCTTGTGGCAGAGAGTTCCACTCTGACAGAAAAGAAGCCCCTACGCCCTTTGTGGTTAAATCTTTTCTCCACCAGTTTTAGGTGGTGGCCTCTAGTCTTTGTTAGGAAGTTAACAGTAAAAAGGTTATTGCTGATGTTGCCGTCGCCACTAAACATTTTGTACATCAAAATCATGTCCTCTATTAATCGCCTCACTTCCAACGTGAGCAAATTTCAATTTAGCAACCTTGTCTCATAGCTTTGATCCTCCAGCCCCTTATTTCTGTTGCTCTTCTCTGGACTCTCTCCAGCTCAAGGACATCCTTTCTGTGGACTGGTGAGCAAAACTAAACCGCATACTCAAGATGAGGCCAAACCAGTTACATATAAAGTGACAAAATTATTGCTCTGTCTCTACAATACATTTCCTTTTTAATATAGGACAGTACTCTGTTAGCTTTGTTTGCTGCAGCCTGTTGCATGCTGTTATTCAATCTGTGGTCTACCCCCAAATCTTGTTAAATTTCTGACTTCGCTAGTGGAGTACCCATTAATGTGCATTCCGCTTGCCTGTTTTAACCACAAAATGCATTTACTTTTTCAACATTAAACCTCATCTGCCCACTCTAGGGTTGCCACCTTTTCTTCAAGCGAAACCTGAACACTCTAGTAACACGCCAACAGTTGTTGGGGAGAAGTATTCATGGCTTATTTCATATGTGTAAATCACACTTGAGACTATTTTCAGTGGGGGGCCAGTAGCCCCTATCTTAATTTTGGTTGCCCCCTCTGCCTGACATCTTGTGTCCGGGTTTCAGCTGCCATGAAACCCGAACACAGCATTCAAAACCCGGACTGTCCGGGTGAATCCTGGATAGGTTGGGAACCATAGCCCACTCCCCTATTTTATTTAGATACTCCTGTAATGTTATAATGTTACTGTGGAAACAATCTGTTCCTTTGTATCCATAACCTGGGGTGTGAAACCTCCAGCTCCTCTAGATGCTATTTGCAACACACGCCTGCCAATATTATCCCTTATAATGTTTAAGCCCGTGTCTATTACCTTCCCAATTTTAGTGTCATCTGCAAACACAGAAACATGGCTATTAACACCTTCCCCAATCTAATTAATAAACAGGTTAAACAGTATTGGGCCTAGCACAGAACTCTGGGGCAAGCCACTCTCAACCTTAGACCTATGTGAAAAAGCCATTTACCAATACTCTCTGGACACATTCCTGTAGCCAGTTCTCTATCCATGTACACACCCTTTTATCTATGTCCATAGATTTCAGCTTGTGTATTAAGCGTCTATATGGTACCGTGTCAAATGCCTTTGCAAAATGCAGGTACACTACATCCACTGGCCTTCCTCTATCCAGATCTCTACTCACCTCTTTTCGTAGAATGTTAGTAGGCTGGTCTTACAAGAACGGTCCTTCATAACTCCATGCAGATATTCACTCATTATACCTTGGTCACGAACAAAATCCACTAAATAGTCCTTTATCATTCCCTCTGACAGTTTGCATACTATTGATGTTAGACTGACTGGTCTGTAGTTCCCCCGGTTGGCATCTGGACCTTTTTTTGTATATTGGTACTACCGTAGTTTTACGCCAATAACTTAGTACACTTCCAGTCATTATGGAGTCCTTGAAAATGAGGAATAATGGTCTTGCTATAACCTGGCTGAGTTCTTTAAGTACCCTGGGGTGCATGTTATCTGGTCTTAATGATTTATTTGCATTAAGTTTTTCAAGTCTTTGTTGAACCCCGGTTACTGTCAACCACTGCGGTATCTTACGCACTAAGCTACTCACATTCTTATCTCCATTAAACCCATGTTTTTCTTCAGTGTATACTGAGGAGAATGAATTTAATACCTCAGCCTTCGTCCCTGTCATTTGTGATTAATCTCCCATTCTCATTTTTTATTGGACCTACCTGCTCTTTTCTTACCTTTTTACTGTTTATATATTAGAAGCATTTTTGTGTGATCTTCTTATAGACTGTGGCGATATGTTTTTCATAATTATTTTAGCTGCTCGGATTTCATGTTTACATATCTTATTGAATTCATTGTAATAGCATTATGCAATGTATTCTTAAAACAATCCCACTTCTCGTCAGTGTTCATTGTTAGAAATAATTTGTCCCATTTAGTGTCATACACTAGATGACGCAGCTTATCCAAGTTTGCCTTTTTTAAATTCAGTGTTCTTGTCAAACCAACACACTTCTCTTTTCTGTACCCAACATTAAAAGTAATTACCCTGTGATCACTATTACCCAATGTATCCCTAATCGCTATGTCTGCAACTAGGTCTGCATTATTTGTGATTAATAGATCTAGAATTGCTTTCTTCCTGGTTGGGACCTCAACCATCTGATCCATAAAATTGTCCGAGAACAGGTTTAGAAAACAGTCAATTCCCAAGCCACAAAAATGACACAACCAGCGCCAAAAGGAACCCTCCTGTGGCCCAGAGAGTTAATTGAAATCCAGCACGGCCACCCCGTAACAGACAAGGGATCCTGAAGACTGCATGGAAAAGAAAAGAAAACACCGGGTGCCTGACCTGGTACAGTAATCCTTTTATTGATGAAAATAATAATAAAATAATTTATACTGGCAAGCAGAGCAAGAACAATATCACATTGGACTTGTAGTCCTTTCAGGAGTCTGCCCCCCCCTATAAACATTCTTGAACTGAGGGTGATCATTCTGGTTTTCGGTCATTGGACCCGTCAACTTCAAGGGAAGCCAACAAGATTCTAAGATTCCAGACCAACAATGCTACAGGAGTGGCATACCTGAATCAGGGAGGCACAAAAAGTATTGCGGCCATGAGAGAGACAGAGGATCATGCAATGGGCAGAAGCCCATGTCCCCAGTATTTTGGCAGCATACATCCCTGGAGTGGAAAACTGGCAAGCAGAATCCCCCAGCCGGCAGCAAATGAATCAGGGGGAGTGGTCACTGAATCCGGTAGTTTTTCAATTTGCTGCCATTGGGGTCACCTAGATGTGGACCTTCTGGCATGCAGGTTCAACAACAAGCTGGGTCCAGGTCCAAGGATCTGAAGGTCTTTGCGACAGAAGCAATGGTGACTCCGTGGGACCAATTCAAACTCATTTATGCCTTTCCTCCTCTGAACATCCTCCCGCATCTGCTTCACAGGATTGCCTTGGAGGAGGTGAAGGTAATCCTTATTGCTCCATTTTGGCCCTGGAGGGCATGGTTCACGGAGATTCTCCACCTGTCCACAGAGCCCCAGTGGAGGCTTCCCAGTCGACTGGATCAGCTCTCCCAGAGTCCAGTGTTCCACCCTGCTTCACAGTCGCTGGCTTTGACAGCAAGGCCGTTGAAGCCCAGGTCTTAAAGGGAAGAGGTATAATAGATGATGTCATTCCTACTCTTTTACAGGCTTGCAAACACTCATCTCACAGTATACTACAGAGCGTGGGGAGCATACTTTGCGTGGTGTGAATAGAGACACATTGACCCAAGAATATTCTCTTTGGACCAGATTTTGTCTTTCCTGCAATCTGGAATAAATCAGAGACTAGCCTTAAGCACAATTAAAGTGACACTAAACTAAACACTAAAGGAGTTGAATCTTAAAAATGCATTCAAGTACCTTAACTATTAGCAACACTGTATCTTATTTCTGTATCACTTGGCTGTAGATCCTGAAATCATCTCTTAATCGGTGCTGACACTGTCCTTCCTTCTGGAAACAAAACATAAGAACCCGGTGCACAGATCTAAGTGCAGTATAAAAGTAACTGTTTAATAAAGTTTCAAAAGTAATGCACTTACAGGCGAGATGTTTTATATATCCTTTAAGTGCATTACTTTGAACCTTTATTAAACAGTTACTTTTATATTGCACTTAGATCTGTGCATCGGGTTATGTTTTGTTTTTGGTCGGGTTTTTGATTTTGGTCGGGTTTTCTTTACAGTGCTGTTACATGGGTGTTTCCCTATCCAACTAACCAGGCTGCAGGATCACTGATACATCTGCTCTGGCTTAACTACCAGTAAAACTGGAGCTCCTTTAAGACTTTAACATACAGACTATAACCATAAACAATTTATCTAGCCAAGCAAGTTGGTGACTTCTGTTTTATGTTATTCCTTCCTTCTGGATGGTGGCTACTTTTGTTCCCCATGGTTCCTATGTTTTGTAAAGTAGCCACCGCTAACAGCTGGCGCAATGCTGATTGGCTGGGAAGCTGACATCCCGGCTATTCAGCATGGAGCCGGTTAAACAGCATGGAGCCAGCTTCGCGGCCAATCAGTTTACGAATTTGTATTTAGATTGTAGTCCATCAGGTAAGTGGGCTTGGAGTGGTGGTTACTTTACAACACACACACGGACCTTGGGGAACAAAAAGTAGCCACCCTCCAGAAGAAAGAAGAAGAGCAGTGTCATCACCAATTCAGAGAAGGGTGGAGGATCTACAGTTGAGTGATATACAAATAAGGTAGATTTTTTTTAGTAGTTAAACAACTTGAATACATTAACTCCTGAGTTTAGTGTCACTTTAACGGGCAGATTATAGCCTTACAGTCTTTTTTTCAAGAAACATTAACCTCTCATGCTTTAGTTAAAACTTTTGTACAGGGTGTTGCTCATCTATCCATGCCTAAACGATCCCGTGTTCCCATGGGACCTTAGTTTATTACTTTCCTACCTAGAGGTTCCTCCCTTTGAACCTTTTGGAGGAAATAGAATGGGAAGATCCTACTTGTAAGGTGGTGCTGTTGATAGCACCCTCAGCTAGGCGGGTCTCTGAATTGGCGGCCTTATCCTGCAAGGTGCCTTTTCTGGTCTTGCAGGTAGTCCTTAGACTACGAGTCTAAGGACTACCTGCAAGACTACCAGGCAGTCTTTTTTACCCAAAGTGGTTGTAACGAGCCCCTTGCTCCCTCGGTTCCACTCTCCTGGCACTCCTTAGACTTAAGACTGCATCATCTGATATTTCGGACATCCGATAATTTGGGATTCGAACTACAGCTATGTGCCATTCGTATCCAGTGGTGATAGTTTAGAACAAACACCAGGCAGGCTGCATGTAAGTTCAAACAGGAATCTCGTTTATTGGATGCACACACACACTTATATAAAACAACAGTTTGAAGGTGGCCCAACCGACCACCTTCCTATTGGTCAACTGCAAAGTATCCTCCAGTCCTCACCTAGGTCCTCTTGGCCATGCAAATGAGGACTCGAAACAGGGCAAATATGGATTGGTCTATAGTCTCTAGGAAGGAGGCTAGCCCTCAGGCTCCTCCAGCAGCCCCAGTGACGGTTCAGTCCATCACAGTGGTTACCTGCTTTCATCTTAACCAGGATATTGCTTTGCCTTTCTTTTTTCCAGATCCTAAGAATTCTAGAGAAGAATCCTTACACACTAGACATGTGCACCAGCAAAAAATTTGTTTAGTTTAGTTTTGGATTTTGCATTATTTTGTTTTTCGGATTTGGGTCCGAAATTAAATTTGTTTCAGAATTCGGATTCGGGCGAAATTCTTAAGAGGTAGTCCGGTCGAAATTTCATTTTTTGGACGAAATTTCATTTTTTAGCAGTAGTCCAGTAGCAATTTAGTTTTTGGACGAAATTTCGTTGCAGCAAAATGACAGAAAAGCATTATCACAGATCGGCTCACAGACCTGAATAGCATTCGGAAACTCGCAAATAGCACTCTGGAGTTCCCGATTGCTATGTAGCATTTGACAGCTGAGTGTCAAATGGGCGGAGCGAGCCGTGACGTCACGGCTCACTCCTCCCATCTGTTTACTTTCGGGCTGAATGTCATTTTGCGTCGAGTTTTCGTCGGGATCGGACGGTCGTCGTGCGGCAGGACTTTTTTTTATTGCGGCGGGTCGGCAGGGGTCGTGCATCGTGATTGACACTGGATTACATCGATGGAGCCATTTTTTTAAAATAAAGGAATAGTCAAAAATGTACTGGTTTTTTTTTTTCAATTAAAGGATTTTATCAAAACTTGCCAAGGGTACGTGGCATGGTAAGGCGCAGGGAGGGGGGGAGCTCGGGGGGTCCAAAAAACTAAAGCTAACGAATTTTGGGAAATCGGGAATTCGGATTCGTTTTAGCTATCATTTGGATACATCCGAAGCTCCGAAATTTCGACCGAATTTTCGTTTCGCAACGAAACGAATCGCACATGTCTATTACACACCTTGCCTATAGTTATGGCTTTGAGGGCGTACCTTGCAGCTACTGCTTCCTTTTGTTTATCGGATTCATTATTCAATCTTCCTGTTGGGTCAAAATGGGTTTTCCAGCTTCTAATTCTACTGTAGTGCGTTGGATCAGACACGTTTATTCTACAGGCACATGCGAGGAAGCAGTTGTCTCCTCCCTTTCCAGCCAGGGCTTATTCCACTAGGGTTTCAAGTACTTCCTGTGCTCTTGCTCATCAGGCCTGGGTGCAGCAGATATGCAAGGCAGCTACCTGGTCGTCTGTCCATACTTTTTATGTAGTTTTATAGGGTGGATGTACAAGCATCAGCAGAAGCTGATTTTGGTCGCTTGGTGGTCCAGGCAGCTGAATAGTTATTTTTCCTGTACTGTGCATACTAGTTGCTGTCTATTCCTGTAGAATGTGCTCTGCCTTGAGGGTGCCTTAAATTACTGATGAACAACTGAATCTTAAATAAGCGTTGGGTTAATTTACAAATAGGGATATACATACATTCTAATTACAATTAAGGGAAATGGAGAGGGGGTCAGTAGGGATAGGAATTGAGGTTAGGATCCTTCCGCTAACATCCACATTCTCTCTCCCTCATTCACACATTTCTCTGTGCTCAAAGCACTCCTCTCCAGCAGGTCTCAGCAAATCACATTCTTAAGTGTAGAGTCCAGAAAGACTTGTCTTGTCCAAGAGGTCACCACAGGAAGAAGCTTCCATCATATGTCCCTGCCCCCATCCCAGCATGTATGCAGCATTGCTGACACAGGTGTGGGCAGTAAATACCAGCAGGGGGTCGAGCTCATCCCAGGAGATAAGGCAGTCCAGCAAATCTTCATTCATCAGCGTCACTGCCCCAAGAACCCTTTGATGGTCCTCATTTGCGTATCACACAGCCACGTGCTGATTCAGTTCAGGATATCAAGGAACACCTTTATACCAAAGCTGTATCATAGATGTCAATTTTATCAGTTCCAACAATTCCCCTCCCTTTATTATTGCTTTTGGACGTCCAATCCGTCCTGATTCGCCCTGTGTCCTGTACTGTACAATCAAGAACATAAAATGTTTTACTTACCTGTAAAATGCTTTTCTTGGCGTACAATACAGGACACAGCACCTTCCCTTCTAGGTACTCCGTTACTGCTTTTCAAATCAACTGAGGATCTGGTGTAGGTGGTTATATAGCCTCCGGTCAGCTCCGGCCAGTGTCCAAGTCACCTGACGATACCACCATAACCCATCTGTTCTGATTGGCCCGTACTGTGCATCATGAAAAGTAGGGATGTCCCGATACCGATGCTAGTACCGGTATCGGGGCCGATACAGGGCATTTTCAGGAGTACTTGTACTCCTGAAAATGCCCCGATGCCTAGATCAGATACCGGCCGTTTAAATTTTTTCAACTAGCTTCGGCCATTGACCCCCATAGCCCCTCCCCGGAATACCTCTCCCCGGAAGCCCCTCTTTGCTCCGACCTCTCCGGAAGTGTGACAGCATGGCGGGGGTAAGTGTTGTGTGGACAGTCTCTTCTCCCTGCTGGTGCTGGCTGCAGAGCTTGGTGTCCCTTTCACAGACTCGGTGTCCCTTTCTCCGTAGCCAGCACGAGAAGGCAGAAGAGACTGCAGCTGTGATCCCCCGCTGCCCCCCTCCCCCCTGTATCTTAGCTGCTGCTGTTCCTCCGTGTCCCGTCCTTTTCAACTTTATGAATCGGTTGCCTTTTGGCGATATATCTCAGTGTGAGATGCCCGTGCTCCTTGCTGCACAGCAGTTTTCACTCTCATTGTAAGAAGAGAATGTCCGTTCAGTGTGCTCACCGGGGAGGAGAGTAGAGAAGCTGTAAATCTTGCCTCCACACAGAACGGACCTTCTCTTCTTTCATTGAGAGGGAAAACTTCTGTGTGGGTCTGGTGAGAGCATTATTAAACACATAAAGAGCATGGATATCGTGCACTTCAAGTACATGAGGGACAGTACTTGTACTTGGTCTTGAAAAAGTGGTATCGGGATATTTCTAATGAAAAGGATTTTACAGGCTAGTCAAAAATCCTATGATCTCCTGCTTCCAACAAATCAACCTCAGAGACAAAATATTAATTTGCTGCATAATATATTGCAGCTACATTCAGGTGCCATTGTAACAAGATCATCAACGTTATTCACTTCACCTCTCAGTGGTGGTAATATTATGGCTGATTGGTGTATATGTAATAAGGAGGAAGAAGAGATTCGGATACAGGTGGGTTTGTGAAAAAATGGTTTCTTGCAAATGAAGCCTGTAAGCTTTCAATAAAAAAGCATTAAAGGGGTTCTTGAACTGGTTTTAAACTTACCTCGTTATCGCTGCTCGCTCCCGCGCCGAGAATCAGGAAGTGATCGTACGGCCGCAAAGGATCTTGGGGCGGGCGCATGCGCAGTTCCAATTCTCGGCCGGGAGACGAGCAGAGACGCAAGGTAAGTCTATGGACGCGTGCACCCGCCTGCAGACACCGCTGGATCGGAGAGACAGAGCAGTGAGCGCTGGATCGGAGTGACGCCGCACCGCTGGAGGGACACATGAAAACATGGGGAAAGAAGAGGAAGATCAGAATAAGAGACATCATTTGAGGTAAGTGCTAACATTTACATGGGGGAGGGGGACAAAATTTATTCTCATGGGTCTCTGCCTGTGCATCAGCAGTGTGTACAGTAAGATTTTTAGCATGACTGTTTATTGAGATGTAGAAATAAACTTGACAAAATCTTGTATCGTATAGAGATGTTCAAAAGATACAAAGTGCACAGATAGATAAATCCCAAGGTACAGCATTGCATCATATAAATGTCAACAAAGATTGCAGAATCTATAGATCGTAGAAAAGACTTAAGAGTATGCATCAAATATAGAATCACCGAATAGTGTTAGAGACATTGTAACAGAAATGTCTAATGAAGAGAAAACGTAATCGCTTGATAACCAATCTAATAAAGGCAACAACAGCAAGATTTTACAAAAAAGCAGTTGTAAAGCTTTCAGCAAGCTTCAAGCAGTAGTGAGGGCTGTTACTTTTTTTTTTTTTATTCTTTATATGTAATCTCGAAAAAGCAAGAAAAACACAACTGAAACAAATGAACAGAACATTATACAAACTCAGCAAGGTACATCCAAAACATGTTTGTTGATATAGGCTTATCAGCACAATAAAGTTAACATCTCAATGCAATATATCCCAGTGTCAGTGTTCCTCCTCAATAACAAGTTGTTATCTCGCCACTCAACATCTAACTTTTCTTATTTTTAATACTTCCATATAACACAGACACAAAAAAAGAAAAAACTTATGGATCAGCTGGAACATACCTTATTGCCCACGGTATCACCTATAGATGGCAGTTCCCGTTCAGCCTGTCAGCTACTGCCTCGGGTCGCACCATCCTCCTCACGGTGCCTGCCGACTTGACGCGCTTCTGTGCCTTGCTCCATATACCACCAGTTGAGCTCCCAGAATGGTACAGCGCATTCCCCACTACAGAGGGCTCCCTGCCGCCCTCACCCCCACATCATCACCGCATCACTGACAACCCAGCACCCCAGAGAGGTGCGGCTCGCGTCCTCCACACCTTGATATCTTTCCGCTGGTCACTTTCCTGTTTCTGTTGAAACTTTCTGCATGCTGAGCCATGAGCCCTCTTAAGCCGCCATCACCACTTTGATACCCACTATTACTCTACTGCTTTCAAAGACGTTTTGTGCTCTGCAGGAACTTTCAGGTACTATGAGCTCCGTTCACTGTCCCCCCTGATGTCTTGATCGCCATGTCCTACGTTGAATCCCTGACCCTTCTATTATCCCCTGTAAGACTCGTTCTTTGGCCCTTATCCCCTTTTGCCTTCCCCATTCTTCGGCCCTGATCCTCTCCTCTTATAGATCGAACTGGATTCTCCTAACCGCACATTTCCACCTGTGGCTACCTTACCCTAACCACCTTCTCCCTGGAACGATTTCCATAATGACTCTTCCAGTAGTTCTGCTTGATCTGTTTCCCAGGACACGTATATATGCTTTTTAAACTTATTTGCAGTTTATATTTCTGTCTTTGATATTTAGTGTTGACCCCCTTCATGGCGGCTTGTCAGCGGTGCTACATGATTACTTAAAAGACATTTCCACTTTTGCGGGGGCATTTAAAAAAACAAACATATGCCAGCAATGTGTGTAGATGATGCCGGCATATGCAGATCCTGGATATAAACACAAAAACTTAATTTTTTTTAGTTGTCCTCTCAGGCTCCACATGTTTTTTTTTAAATTGCTGCCAGACTGCTGTGTATAGTGTAGGGAGTGGAGAAACTCCTTTTCCCACAATGCTTTGCTTCTCTTGTGCACGTGCTTCATTAATATTCATAGTGGTACCGCCCCCTAGGCAGTGCAGAGTGTCCGGGAGATTTTTATTTTTTTTCCTGTGACTACAGTTGGAGGATTGTTGTGAGTGATTGCTAAAAAAAATCTGTTATATTATGTCTCCAGTAATCGCTCAGAACAAAATAGAACAGTTTTCTTTAGCAATCACAGCAACCCTCGGACTGTAGTCACAGGTAAAATAAATCTCCTGGTCACTCTGCACTACTATCCTTGGACACTATGTATATAATGTGATTTACACCACGCTGTGAGACTGATATACCCCCCGATGTTCAACTAAATAATTCCAAGTAATCCACAGTGTACTTATTAAACACAATCAAATGTGCCACAAAAACAGGTGAATGTCAGATATACAAAAGCATTCCAAATACAAGATGGAAACTAAATTATGCATCAGTGCCCCACACAAAAATCTTCAATTAGGGATGCACCAATACACCACTGGTGACACGCCATGCACATCCCCGGTGATACGCCGTACTCCTCCCCGTTGACCCCGCCCATCCTCGGTGGCACCGCACATTCCCCGTGATCCCACACATCCTCTGTAACACCGCACATCTCTGGTGACCCAGCTTAGTGGGGGGATCTATCAAAATCAGGATCATATCTGCACTGCAGCTAATCAGCATCTCCCTCTCTTTTTCAAATCTGAGTAAACTGAAGAGAGAAGCTGATTGGTTGCCATGGGCAACTGCTCCAGGTTCTGCTTGCTCCAGTTTTGATAAATTCCCCCCAGTGTCTTTTTAATTTACCTGTTCTAACAGTCATCGGTAAATGACAAGAATGGTGGCGGGGAGGGGCACATTGAGGAACCTAGAGTTGGGGCAGCAGAGAGAGTAAATCTAGCCCTGGAGAGGGAGGGATCTGAGAGAGCTGACTTAATGTGCGCTTGTTTATGAGGAGGGGTCAGCACACTGAGCTCAGCAGAGCAGAGAGGAATCAGCTGACTGCAGTTTACAGATAACAAACAGACCCTCAGGATTGAAGATCCTGTGGAGGGACTTTTGAATTTCTAGGACTCTGGCCTGTGAAAGAGTCTTCTTAAATAAAGTATGAAAAACAGCACTGTGACTCCTGACAATGCGCATACACACACATATCACCCCTGCACCTCTGCATTACCACAAAAAACACAAATCACTTACAAAAAGGTGGAAATGTGCTTTAAGCATTTTTCTTATGATTTTCCTGCTCCTCTCGTTGCTTGGGGAAGTTTATAGCACATTAGACATAATAGTGAACAGTGCAAACCCGAGAGATTAATTATTCAAAAAGTTGTATCAAAATCTGTGTAAGGCAAATATATGCAGATAACATGGGGGTACAGGAACTCAAGGAGGGAAGAGAGAGAAAAAAAAACGGGAGGTGAGGGTATGGAGTAAGAAACAGATTGTCAGCAACACTTCCCCAAGCAACGAGAGGAGCAGGAAAATCGTAAGAAAAATGCTTAAAGCACATTTCCACCTTTTTGTAAGTGATTTGTGTTTTTTGTGGTAATGCAGAGGTGCAGGGGTGATATGTGTGTGTATGCGCATTGTCAGGAGTCACAGTGCTGTTTTTCATACTTTATTTAAGAAGACTGTTGTTGCTGCTGTCAGGATGAGGTATTTTACCTATATATTACTTGCATCATGGCAGCACCACAGACACTTTGGCTTTCCACCTGTTATGTCATACACCTCTGAGCTTTAGTGTTTGTATGCATATCACTGGTTTGTATACAGGAATTTCGCAGTTTGTTTTAGGTCTAGAGTTAATCTATCCACAGTGTTTGCTCTACAGGCTTTTCTATCCACCCATCTGCTTTCTGCGCTTGCATAGGCTTTGACAGACTTCATTCAAACGAACGTATGGCTACCCCACTCATTTAATCTGTGTTGTTTATTATTTTGCCTACTCTACCCCGCGGTCAGTGTTGATGTCAGGTTAGCCGAATCATTGATCCTGCAGTATTGACCCCGCAGTTTCCTCCTTCTGTGGGGGGACAGGGGAGTCTCCATACAATTTTACTCACATCATTTGGCTCCTGACTTCATTACCGTTACTGTGGCTTCTTGATGGTGCTACAACGTATCTTTGGATTTAATTGTTATGCTAACACATGCTGCTTCCCCCCTTTTTCCCCTCTGACCTACCTTCCCCTAGAAATGGGAATGGCAATCATGTCTCATGTGTTATTTTTGTACCGTTGCTCTCAGGTTTTTGGAACTTGTTTCTGTTGCACTGACAGTGTCGCGGATGCCTCGCTGATAACTCTCTACCTCCCTTCCTGCACACAGATATATACTCAGTTACATAGTTACAGTACTGCCCCTCCCTAGTTGGCTATTTTTTTTTTGAGACTCTAGGTCTTCACTCACACTTTAGTTGGTTCTGACCTGTTCTGCTCCTTCATTTAGCCTGGTTCAAGTGCCTTGAGGCCCGGTTCTGGCCCCTTCCTTTAGTCCCGCCCACCCCCCCTTACAAACA